>NC_091955.1:90988767-91288767 GCF_031021105.1 Erythrolamprus reginae | reverse complement strand
ACAGGCCACTTTGCCTGTTTTTACTAACTGAAACTCTAGGGTGTAGTTACCAATTTGCACAAGCAAGGCGTTTTTTGGACGCAGAAGTAAAATAGCAGTTCTCTGAGGCAATTGCTCCTTTGTGTAACTCGCATAACAAGATTTTATTCCTCGGTGCCAAAAAGTTCGCCATCAGTGGATTGATAGAATTCATGGAGATGGTGGAGATGATCGGTTTGGCCAGGAAAAAAAAGATAAATATTTTTTGAAAAAAAAAAAAAAAAAAGGCTGAATTGATTATTTTATAATTTGGGGAGGAAGCAAACCTGTTAGAGATATTGGCTGCCTCGAGCTATTTGTGAAAGTAATAAAGAGAGAGAGAGAGAAAGGAAGGAAGGAAGAAGGAAGGAAGGAAGGAAGGAAGGAGGAAGAAAGAAAGAAAGAAAGAAAGAAAGAAAGAAAGAAAGAATTTGGAGATTAAAAGAGTGTAAGAAGGAACACAAAGAGTAAGATGGAAGTTACTTGATAAAAAGGTCAGAAATCAAAATTCAACCTTTTACCCTCCTTTTTAAAATTTAAAATTTATTTTTTATGCTTACACTGTACAGGTATTGAAATATTTTAATATGTAAATGCGAACACATTTATCATTATGATGTTAATCGATTTATTATCCTCTGAGCTTTCTGTGAGGCATTCATTATTCTACTACTGCTTGTAGGAAGTTGTTTTCTCTTGGTTTTTTCCCCCCCTGTTATTTCTTTATTTTTATTTTATTTTATTTCAATTTTATTTAATATTTTTTATTCATTCATTCATTCATTTATTATTAGAGTTGAAAGAGACCTTACAGGTCATCTAGTCCAACCCCCTACTAAAACAGAAGACCCTATACCACCTCAGACAGATGGCAGTCCAATGTCTTTCTTATCTTCTGGTTGTTATTCCTTCCTTCCTTCCTTCCTTCCTTCCTTCCTTCCTTCCTTCCTTCCTTCCTTCCTTCCTTCCTTCCTTCCTTCCTTCCTTCCTTCCTTCCTTCCTTCCTTCCTTCCTTCCTTCCTTGGATTTACATTCACTCTTCTTTAAAAAATTGTGCATTTCTTTCTTCAGCAATGCCGTTTCGGGTTTTGGGCCCCGTTCCTTATTTCTGTATTATCCTTTGGTAGAGAATTCCTTTTGGGTTGTTGAAGTATGTTGGGTTACCACACCTATTATTTTCTATGTATGAAGGGAGTAGCACGAATTCAAAGCCAGAGCACAGCCCTTCTTGTCTGTTTCCAGAATTATGTTTGCTTTCTAGCTTTCGCGACTGGGTTTGTTGTAGGTTTGCAGACATTAAAAAAAAAAATATTTCTGGCAACTCCTAATCTGAGATATAATTTTCAGTTTTGCTTTTACAGTGGTAGCTTTATAGCAGAAGAGAGGATGTAACAGTAAGTCACTGTGCTGATTCGGTTTGTAAGGAAGGGCTAGGAAAAATTGAGATGCCAAGAATTTAAATCTTTTCTTTTTTTTTTTGCTTTGGTTTTACCTCACCTAAAAGTGAAGTCAAATATCCAGGAATTATTTTTTTCCCCCAGCCTTGCCAATAAGACTCTGACATGATTGAACAGAGTCACTTGCTTCTACAAAATGAAGAGGTGGCTTTTAAAAAAATAAATACAACCCCAGATTGACACCTGGTAGATAAATAAACAAACCCATGGGCTTTTTTCTTTTTTTATTACAAAAAACAGTAGTGAATAATCACTTAAATATGAGCCAGTAGTGTGCTGCAACTGTTAAAAATAAAAAGCAACATGTCCTAGTGCCTACTAGAAGTATAGAAACATGATCACGCAAGGTGGTAGGAGCACTTTATAATGTCTTGGTTAATACTCCATCTAGTTTTGATTGGGCCAGCCGAAACATAGAAGATTGACGGCAGAAAAAGATATCCTGGTCCATCCAGTCTGCCCTTATACTATTTCCTGTACTTTATCTTAGGATGGATATATGTTTATCCCAGGCATGTTTAAATTCAGTTACTGTGGATTTACCAACCACGTCTGCTGGATATTTGTTCCAAGCATCTGCTACTCTTTCAGTCAAATAATATTGAGATTCTAGAAAGAGTGTGGAGAAGAGCATCAAAGATGATTAGGGGACTAAGGGGCTAAGACATACGAAGAACAGTAGCAGGAACTGGGCATGTCTGTTTTTATGAAAAGAAGGACTAGGGGTGACGTGATAGCAGTAGTCCAAAATTTGAGGGGCTGCCACAAAGAAGAGGGTGTCGAGCAATTCTCCAAAGCACCGGAAGGTAAAACAAGAAGCAACGGATGGAAACGAACCAAGCAGCATTCATTTGACAATTGCTTCCCAAAAAAAGGTCATAAAATCAGGTCGGTCACATAAGTGACTTGCTTTACGACCATCGTAACTTATGACCATTGTGGAAGGGCTCCCATGAGTTGAGCTTCCCTTTACCTTGTTCAATTAATCCTAAGGTTTTCTATAATAAGTTTAGTCACTGTTGTGGTTAGCTCTGGCCCAGCTCCTGCCCCAAGGACTGTGGATGTGGGGGAGACATCCACATGCTGCAGGCCTGTTTTGCTCCCAGTGGAATCTGATGATGAAGGCTCCTCTGACCAAGAAGACATGAGTGACAGGGAGGAGGAGAGTGTGGCAGCCAGCTCAGAAGGAGATCAATTATCTAGCTCCTCCTTGGATTCGGAACAAGAGTTAATGATACAGCCACGCATGCGGAGAGCGATGCATAGGCAGCAACAACTGAGAGATTATTATCAAAGAAAATGAGGCCACCTGTGGTTGGGTGGGGCTGTGGTAATTAGTGAGGCTGCTATAAATAGCAGCCTGTGGGTTTGGCCATTGTGGAGGATTATCTGATCGTTGTGTTTCGTGCTTGCCTTGCCGACTTTGACCTTTGTGTGCTGATTTTTCCCCACTTTGAAACTAAACCAGAGCCAAGTGTGTTTCACTTTGTGAAAGAAGAAGGACTGTGAATTGCCTCACAGCTGCAAGCTAAGTATCACAGAACTGATAAGGGACTTGTACAAATTACCAGTTTGTTTGGAGATGAGTGCTCTTTGCTATACAAAAAGAATACTCCGTTTATTTGCATTTTCGGTATACAGTAAAGAACATTGTTTTGAATTTTCAAACGTGTGTGTGTTTGAAATTGTATTTGTGCATTTTCGGGAGGATTCTACCAGAGAGCTCGGCAGAACAGTCACATTGCTTATAATTTAGCCCAATGCATGAACTCAGTTCATTATGACTTGCAAACCATTTTTAAAAAACTAGGTTACTTAAAATGTGTCGGCCTATTTTTTCTTCTTCTCTCAGTGTTGCTGACTGCTAAAATTCTTGTATAACGTACGATAGAAAGAGCCAGGTTTGATAAGGAGAAAGCGATTCAGGCAGGAAGATTGCATTAGTTCCATCAGCAGCTCCTGAAGGAAATGGTTTTTTTCCCCTCCTGCACGAATTGTGCACAATTCCAGACAATAACATTTGACTTAAGGAGGGAACGACAGACGTTATCTCACTCGGAATCAATCTAGGTACGATGTCTTTCATTCATGAACCTCTTATTGGCGAAACAACATTACAAGGCAGTATTTAAATGGTGTGCAATCCATTTTAATCCCTCCCTTGGAAGTATGGGAAAGGGCGCTTGAAGTTTTGAACTTGAGTTGCAGAATTGTGTGTCGGATAGGTACACCATCATCCAGAGTGTTAGGTGCTTTTATTGTGCAAGTAGCGACCTGTAGAGATAACCTTCTATTTGCAAAATGGGATGGGTGGATTGTCCCGACACCAAACCCTTCCATTTGTAATACTGCCCTATTTTCTTTCTTTTAATAGTTTCCCCCCCTCTCTAATATTTAAAGGAGGCAACCAAATAAGTGTTCTATGTTCTGGAAAGAAAGGTGTGTTTAGATTGCTACCTGTTGTGCAACTCTGCAACATCTTGGGCGCTGGGGAGGAATTGGGCATTATCTAAAAAAAATGAAATTCAATGGTGAAAAAAGTAAAGTTCTACATTTAGGCAAGAAAAACAAAATGTACAGATACAGTATATGTTGTTGTTATTATTATTATTATTATTATTATTATTATTATTATTATTATTATTATTATTGATTAGATTTATATGCCGCCCCTCTCCGTAGACTCGGGGCGGCTTACAGCAATGATAAAAAATAATATATAATGACAAATCTAATAGTTAGAATCTAAAATAACAATAATACATTTAACAATTCTAAAAACAAACAAGAAACCCCAATATATGAAAACATACATACAATCATATCATACACAAAAAACTACATAGGCAGGGGGAGACGTTTTAGTTCCCCCACGCCTGACGACAGAGGTAGGTTTTAAGGAGTTTACGAAAGGCAAAGAGAGTGGGGGCAGTTCTAATCTCTGGAGGGAGCTGATTCCAGGGGGTTGGAGCCGCCACAGAGAAGGCTCTTCCCCTGGGTCCCGCCAAACGACATTGTTTAGTTGACGGGACCCGGAGGAGACCAACTCTGTGAGACTTAACCAGTCACTGGGATTCGTGCGGCAGAAGTGCTATGAAGGGCTTTATAGGTGATGACCAACATGTGGTACATTGTTCAACAGTAGTAACTCCAACAGGGATCTTGGAGTCCTAGTGGACAACCATTTAAATATGAGCCAGCCGTGTGCAGCAGCTGCCAAAAAAGCCAACACAATTCTAGGCTGCATTAACAGATCATGATCACATGAAGTATTAATACCACTTTATAAGGCCTTGATAACACACTTGGAATATAGCGTCTAGTTTTGATTGCCATGAAACTCTAGAAAGAGTGCAGAGAAGAGCGATAAAGATGATCAGGGGACTGGTGGCTAAAACATATGAAGAATGGTTGCAGGAACTGGGCATGGCTAGTTTAATGAAAAGAAGGACCAGGGGACACATGATAGCAGTGTTCCAATATCTCAGGGGTTGCCCCAAAGAAGAAGGAGTCAACCTATTCTCCAAAACACTGAGGGTAGAACAAGAAGCAATGGGTGGGAACTAAACAAGGAGAGAAGTAACTCAGAACTAAGGAGAAAATTCCTGACAATTAGAATAATTGATCAGTGGAATGGCTTGCCTCAGGAAAGTTGTGAATGCTGCTCCAGCATGGGACGTTTTTAAGAAGATGTTGGGCAACCCATTTGTCTGAAGTAGTGTAGGGTTTCCTGCCTAAGCAGGGAGTTTTTAGTTATTTTATTTATTTATTTTGTCCAATACACAATGAGGGTTTTAGTGGGTATACGCATAGTAAAATACATGATGAAGGTTATAGAGGAGATACTCATAGTAAAATATATCTATGAAAGAATAGAGGAATAGAACATATCAATGAAAGAATAGAAGAAGAGATATAGGAATAGAAGAAAGGTATAGGAGATATAGGGGAGAAATAGGACAGGGGACGGAAGGCACACTAGTGCACTTGTACTCGCCCCTTACTGACCTCTTAGGAATCTGGATAGGTCAACCGTAGATAATCTAAGGGTAAAGTGTTGGGGGTTTGGGGATGACACTATGGAGTCCGGTAATGAGTTCCACACTTCGACAACTCGGTTACTGAAGTCATATTTTTTACAGTCAAGTTTGGAGCGGTTAATATTAAGTTTAAATCTGTTGTGTGCTCTTGTGTTGTTGTGGTTGATGCTGAAGTAGTCACCGACAGGCAGGACGTTGCAGCATTTGATCTTGTGGGCAATACTTAGATCTTGTTTAAGGCGTCTTAGTTCTAGGCTTTCTAGGCCCAGGATTGAAAGTCTAACATAGAAACATAGAAGTCTGACGGCAGAAAAAGACCCCATGGTCCATCTAGTCTGCCCTTATACTATTTTCTGTATTTTCTAGTCTCTGTCTAGTCTCATAGGGTATTCTGTTTCGGGTGGAGGAGTGAAGGGCTCTTCTGGTGAAGTATCTTTGGACATTTTCAAGGGTGTTAATAATAATAATAATAATAATAATAATAATAATAATAATAATAATAATAACCATAATAATAATAATAATAATAATAACAACAACAACCATAATAATAATAATAATAATAATAATAATAATAATAATAATAATAATAATAATTTATTAGATTTGTATGTCGCCCCTCTCCGAAGACTCAGGGCGGCTCACAACAACGATAAAAACAATATTATAATGGCACAAATCTAATATTAAAAAACTAAAAACCCTATCATGTTTTTAGTACAACATTTATCAATGTTGTTCTAAAAGATCTCCAATGTCCCTTCCAACTCTGTTGTTGTTGTTAATGTTATTTACATCTTCCGCCTACTCTCCATACTTAACGTAGGTTTCCTTCTCCATAGATATACATTTCAAAAATGTGTTTGTAGCCAGATATGCAAACATATATGCAAAGGAAATTTCTAAGGTGCATTCCTACAAAGGCATTTCAACAATCCTTTGAACCATCTACCATTCAACTTCAAAATGGAATTGGTTCTTCAGCAGTGCTTTGGACCAATGGTCCAACCAAAGAGGTCTTTGATTCTGTGCTTCTGGAGCTTTGGTAGGAAGGCAGTTTCAGGTATTGACGTGTTTCTAGGACAGGGGTCCCCAAACTTAGCAACTTTAAGACTTGTGGATTTCAACTCCCAGAAATCTCCAGCCAGCAATGCTGGAATATGCAACCAGTAAAGTAATCAGAGAAAAATGCTAGGAATTAAAAGTCAGCATCATTTTCAAGAGACTTGATAAACCATTTTTCCTAAGGGTGTTTCCTTATCTACATGCCTATCCTTTGCAGGAATGCAGCTTAGAAATTTCTTTTGCATATATATTTGCATATCTGGCTGCAAGGACATTTTTGAAATATATATCTATGGAGAAGGAAACCTATGTTAAGTATGGAGAGTAGGTGGAAGATGTCCTCCCAACTAATAACGCGACCAGTTAGGTCCCACAGAGTGGGTCTTCTCCGGGTCCCGTCAACTAAACAATGCCCAGGGGAAGAGCCTTCTCTGTGGCGGCCCCGGCCCTCTGGAACCAACTCCCCCCAGCGATTAGAATTGCTCCCACCCTCCTTGCCTTTCGTAAGCTACTTAAAACCCACCTCTTCCGCCAGGCATGGGGGAATTGAGATACTATTTCCCCCTAGGCCTTTACAATTGTATGCATGGTATGCCTGTATGTATGTTTGGTTTTTTCTTCAAATGTGCTGGGTACTCACAACTCCCAGAACACCAAAGAATTCCAAAGGAACAACTCCCAGAATTCCAAAGCTCCCTTGGAATTCTGGGGAATGTCATTCCAGCTCATTTCAAAGCCGCCAGGAAGTGTTAAAATTGCAGGTTGCTTCCTCGTTTCCTGTCACGCTGCTTAGTCTCAACGCAAAAGGATGACGACCAGTTAAAATTAAATTACGGGCCTACCACAAAAATTTGTGGTTCGCTTAATAATTAACAGGTACTGTTCATGCCTCTGGCGTGACAGAAGTTAAGCCTTGAGGTGGGGGCTACCTTGTGACTTTAAAATATAATTTTGGAGTCATCTCTCAGATCACGGTCATCATTTCGTGGCTTTGTCGTGGTCTTCTCAGCTAGCTTTGCTTGAAAAAGCAAAGTAATTGTGCGACTCAAAACTAAATAGAATGCCCTACGAGACTAGACTTTCAATCCTGGGCCTAGAAAGTTTAGAACTAAGACGCCTTAAACAAGATCTAAGTATTGCCCACAAGATCATATGCTGCAACGTCCTGCCTGTCGGTGACTACTTCAGCTTCAACCACAACAACACAAGAGCACACAACAGATTTAAACTTAATATTAACCGCTCCAAACTTGACTGTAAAAAATATGACTTCAGTAACCGAGTTGTCAAAGCGTGGAACTCATTACCGGACTCCATAGTGTCATCCCCAAACCCCCAACACTTTACCCTTATATTATCTACGGTTGACCTATCCAGATTCCTAAGAGGTCAGTAAGGGGCGAGTACAAGTGCACTAGAGTGCCTTCCGTCCCCTGTCCTATTGCTCTCCTATATCTCCTATACCTTTCTTCTATTCCTATATCTCTTCTTCTATTCTTTCATTGATATGTTCTATTCCTATATCTTCTTTTCTATTATTTCTTAGATATATTTTACTATGAGTATCTCCTCTATAACCTTCATCATGTATTTTACTATGTGTATATAGATATATACGCACTGAAACCCTAATTGTGTATTGGACAAAAAATAAATAAATAAATAAATAGCAGTGTCCTAATGGCCATCAAACTCAGGAGATCCATATTAAATGAGTAGAATAATAGTGATAACTATCACTCCTAGTGATGAAGAGATGGGCCTTGACCATGCAAACTTCCAAACTCAAAGTAGAAAAAGAGGTTGGTACTTTTAGATCAGGGGGTGTCAAACTGGATTTCTCCGAAGGCCGAATCAACATTGTAATTCTGTTCTGCAGGCCGGTTGGGGGCAGGGAGACAGGACAAACACCTCCTGCAGCACCCTGCCGGCCAAAATGGGCTGGGGGGGTTGTGTGCAGCCCTCCCATTCCCTGTTTTTGGCCTGGACAGCCTCCTGCAGCACTTTGCTGGCCAAAACAGGGCACGGGGGGGCCATGGACCCCTCTGCACCTCATTTTTGGCCTCCTGCAGCACCCTGCTGGCTGAAAACTGGCCGTTTTCAGATGGCAGAGTACTGTAGGAGGCCAAAAACAGCCTGCGGGAAGGGCCACACATGGGCCCCCCTGCAGCTCATTTTGGCCTGTATAGGCAGAGTGGGCCAGTCCTTTGAAATTTGTAGGCCAGTCCTTTGATATTTCCAGGCCAGCCCGGTGGGCCAGATTTAAAGAGCCATGGTGGCGCAGGAGTTAGAGTGCAGAAATCCAGGCTACTTCTGCTGATCACCAGCTGCCAGCAGTTTGGCAGATCGAATCTCACCAGGCTGAAGGTTGACTCAGCCATCCATCCTCCTTTCCTCCCTCCCTCCTTTACTTCCTTCCCTCCTTCCTTCCTTCTTTCTCTTTCTTTCCTTCCTTCCCTCCCTTTTCCCTCCTCCCTCCCTCCCTCCCTTCTTTCTTTTTCCTTCCTTCCTTCCTTCCTTCCTTCCTTCCTTCTTTTCCTCTTCCCTGTAATTATAGTCCTTTTTTTAAGGTGGAATAGACTAGAATCCTCCCCCTCCCCCTTATGTTTCATGCAATAACTATCAGGGCGATCAATCCTGTTATTTCTGAACTCTGGTACACCAAGGTCTCTCGCAAGTCACTTGTTTACTCTTGATAAAAACTGTTTTAGCAAGACAGCAGGGCAGAGGTCGGTTCCGGCCGGTTCGGACTGGTTCTACAGAACCGGTAGTAACTTAGCGGCCTGGGTCGCTAGAACTGGCAACGACCCAGGCCTACCTAACTGCCTCGCTCGGTGGTGCCATAAACAGCACCATTTGGGGTTTTTTGCTTCAGAGCATGCGCAGGAGCTGGGTTTTTTTGTTTCTGCGCATGTGCAGAGACTGGTTTTTAAGCACTTCATTTGCAAAGTAGCAGTGCATCAGGAAGCAAACCAGCAGTGATGCAAGTCTGTCTGTTGTTGTCCCGTCCCTGCAGCTGGGATGGGACAGATAGCTGAAGTCAGTGGAAAAGGGTGCCCGCTTACACCTTTTCCTTCAAAACAAAAATAACCTAGCCCAGTTTGAGGAAGCGGTCGCAGAAGGAGCGTTGAAAAGATAAGATTCTCTTTGCTAATGGTTTCCCCCCCTGCTTTTCTGGGGTCCAAAGTGTGGCTTGTACGTTCCCCCAGCCTTACTCTGCCCTCTTTTTACCAAACAGCAAATATCTTCTGTTTTTGGCCTAAGGCTAAGTATATATTTCTATTATGGGACTGCCTCCTGCCGTATGAATCCCAGCAACCGGTCGGCCTTCTCCAGGTCCCGTCAATTAGACAATGTCGTTTGGCAGGGCCTAGGGGAAGAGCCTTCTCTGTTGGGGCCCCAGACCTCTGGAATCAGCTCCCCCTGGAGATTCGTATTACCGCCACACTCCTCACCTTTTGCAAGAGTCTCAAGACTCACCTTTGGTGCCAAGCTTAGGGTCATTAGATTCTGCTCCCTGACCGACGAGTGTATAGTGGGTCTGTTGATTGAATGGATATGTGTGTATTTTAATTGGTTCTTTAGTTTTTAGATGTAACTTTTAATTTTAATTAATTGGATCTTGATGTATATTGTCTTTTTTATATATTGTAAGCTGCCCCCAGTCCTCGGAAAGGGGCGGCATATAAATCCAATAAAACTAAATTAAATTAAACTATTGCTCAAAACACTGTCCAGATAAATTAAATTAAAAGAAAACCTATCAAACCAATCATTCAACAATAATACTGAAAACATTCATTAGTCAGGGGGAAGATCTGAAAGCTCCAAGCCTGGCGACAAAGATGAGTTTTTAAACTCTTTCGAAAGGCGAGGAGGGTGGGGGCAGTGTGAATCACCGGAGGGAGCTGATTCCAGAGGGCCAGGGCCCCCACAGAGAAGGCTCTTCCCCTAGGTCCCGCCAGGCGACATCGTAATAACATTTCTAAACGGCAGCTGAGATTAAAATCCCACAAAGTCATCTTGCCCTAGAAATGCATTTTGGAATAGATGAATTCTTTGGTAGCAAATGCGTCTCGTCCCTTAGCGACTTCTTGTTCAGGCGTTCCTATTTATCTTTTTTTTTTAATGAGCTCCTTTTCTCCTTTACTTGTCTTATTCCCCAGTTTTCGCAGCACCTGAAAACCTTGAGATACATTTAATTTTAGCTGGCTGCCCTAGAAATAATGCAGGTTTTATTGGCGGTTTAAGATTTGCGAGGGGCCTGTTTCAAACCTGCAAGTCATCAGCCGAAGTGTTGCAATCAACCAGTGGGGGTTAAAATAAACATACCCAAATCAACCCTTTAACTATCAACTCTTCTTATCTCTTGGGCATCTATTGCATCTATTATAATGTCTTTGGTTGGGAGCCATTAATTAAACGACAAATAAAGAAGGCCTTTGTTTTGATTATCTACTTCCATAAAGACTGAATTTCCTCATTGTGCAATGACCGTTTTGGCTTTGCCCAATTGCTGGGGGGTTTTTTTGTTGTATTTTTTTTAGTGGTGGGGAGTGATTAGTACAAACTGTTCCGGCTTCGGATGGTGTTTCAGTCTGATAGCTTTATTTATTTATTTTGTCCAATACACAATAATACACAATGAAGGTTATAGAGGATATAGTAGAGAAGAAATATGAGATATTTTATTTATTTATTTTTATTTATTTATTTATTTAAATAAAATACATGTCCGGATTTTTTGTTTTCAATTGAATGACTTTTCTTCCCACCTTTTTTTTTTTTCCTTGCAGAACGGTTTGTGGGGGGCGCGTGGAAATTGAAAAACTCTGCTGGCGATCCGCGAGTGCTTCACATCATATGAGAAAGAGACTCTTTTACAAAACAGGACACGTTTTCTAGGTGGGATGCCAAGGAACATGGTGTCAGACTACTCAACAATGGGGTATGAAATTCCTTCGGACGCCCAGTTTGGAAACTTGGAAAAAACACACCATCCTGAAGTTGGGAAAAATTCCCCGGATCGAAAACATTCAATTTTGGTAAGTAGTCTGGAGATAATTTTTTAACTTTCGTATTGTATGGCTAGAATGTGTAAGTTTTGAGTTGCAGTCGTTGGGCAAAGGGATGACAACTTATGGATAATTTGTCATTTATTTATTTATTTATTTTATTTATTTATTATTTGGATTTGTATGCCGCCCCTCTCCGAAGACTCGAAGACTGTTGGTGGCTTGCTTTGAAAAAAAATATTTTATGATTTATTAGATTTCTATCCATCTTTAATGCTTTATAAATAGCTGCAGGCAGTGGTGCATACATAATTCTCCTTCCTTCTCCTCTTTTCCCACAATAGCAGCCCTGGGAGATGGGTTAGCTGAGAGAGAGAGAGAGAGAGAGGGAGGGAGGGAGGGAGAAAGAGAGGGTAACTGATCCAAAGTCAAAACCGCCCAGCCAACTTTTGTGGTTAGGGTGGGAGTAAAACTCACAGTCTCGTTGTGATTGGTGCAAAGCAAGCTAGGTGATTTGGACCAATCATCAGGAGCAGGAGTGGGTTCCTCCCAGTTCAGACCGTACTGGTAACGACCTGCTGGTGACGTCACCAGTAATGGGCTGCTCCCAGAAGGTCGGGAAACGTGGACTTCAGGAAGGACGCCTTCGTGACGTCAAGGCTCCGCCCATGGAATTCCCTATTCGGACTCCCCACCTCCGTTTGAGCCTCCCGACTGGCCGACAGCTCCGCGGCTCTTTTGCAAAGCTGACAGCCGGGCGGCGGGGCTTCTCAGCGTTCTCTTGAACCTAAACGCCGAACCCGAACTTTTGTCGAACTTCCGGGTTCGGCGTTTGGGAGAACGCCGAGAAGCCTCCCGGCTGTTTCAAAAGGCGACAGCCGGGCGGCAGGGCTTCTTGGCGGCCTCCCAAACGCCGAGCCCGGAATTTGGGTTTGGCATTCCGGTTCGGGAGGACGCCGAGAAGCCCCCAGGCTGTTTCAAAAGGTGACAGCCGGGCGGCGGGATTTCTGGGTGGCCACCCAAACCCGAACTTTTGCCGAACTTCCGAGTTCGGCGTTCGGGCGGCAGGTTCATAAGACGGAAAAAGTTTGGAAGAAGAGGCAAAAAAATTCCGAACCCCGGGTTCGTATCTCGGAAAGTTCATATCACGAGGGGTTCGTATCACGAGGTACCACTGTATAAGGATTATTATTATTATTATTATTATTATTATTATTATTATTATTACTATTATTATTTATTATACTTGTATGCAGCCCCTCTCCGGGGACCTGGGGCGGCTCACAACATACAATGCAAACAATAAGTATACAAATCTAATAATTAAAAATATTGCTAAAAACCCATTAATTTAAAAAACAGTCAATTTATTCAATCATACCCACAATCATACCCAATATAGTGAGTGACAATAGGACAGGGACGGAAGGCATGCTGGTTCGCTTATGCACGCCCCTTACTGACCTCTTAGGAATCTGGAGAGGTCGACCGTGGATAGTCTAAGGGTAAAGTGTTGGAGGTTAGGGGATGACACTACAGAGTCCAGTAATGAGTTCCATGCTTCGATAACTTGATTACTAAAGTTGTATTTTTTACAGTTAAGTTTGGAGCGGTTAATATTAAGCTTGTATCTGTTGTGGGCTCTTGTGTTGTTGTGGTTGAAGCTGAAGTAGTCTTTGACAGGCAGGACATTGCAGCATATGATCTTGTGGGCAATACTTAGATCATGTTTGAGGCGTCTTAGTTCTAAGCTTTCTAGACCCAGGATTGTAAGTCTAGTTTCGTATGGTGTTCGGTTACGGGTAGAGGAGTGAAGAAGAGCTCTTCCGGTGAAGTATCTCTGGCTATTAATGTCAGAAATGTGGTATGGGTTCCAAACAGATGAGCTATATTGTAGGATGGGTCTGGCGAAAGTTTTATAAGCTCTGATAAGTAGTGTGAGTTTGCCAGAGCGGAAGCTACGTAGGATTAGATTAACAACTCTTAAAGCCTTCTTGGCGATGTCGTTGCAATGGGCTTTGGCCCCACAAGGATGGCTTGCATCAGTGATGGGCTACTAAAATTTTTACTACTACACTATGGGCGTGGCTTATGCATTTTGTTTCAACATCTTTCAGTGCAAATTGGGTGCTCTGGGGTGGAGCCTCAAATTTTGCTATTGGAACTGCGTTCCTGACCGTTCCCGTAGAATGCTTGCACGCATCCAGAATTCCTCTCGCAGGAGGCCTTTTTTACCCTTGCGAAATCTTCACATTACCTCAAAAGATACTCCAGCCAGGTCGCCTTTGCTAAGAGACAGGTTGTGCTACTTTTGCATTACTCCTCGTGTTGCAACGGGTTTGATTCATGTGGTTTGATCATTGAGTAAATTGCAGAGCAGCGTCAACATTTGTAAAGGCTTTGAGAATTCATCCAAAGTTTTTTGGGGTGGCGGAGGGAAGGGAGAAGAAGGTGGCGGAGAGAAAATATGGTTCTTGGGCTGTTGCCCACTCTTTCAAGATGTAGAGTGCTCTCTCTCCTTTATGAACAAGGGTGAAATGCTCCCGGTTCGCTCGTGTCGGTCAGTCGTCGAATAGCCGGTCGCAAAGGGAGCGCGAGGCTCCACCCACAATCCCAGACACCGCCATTTCAGTCCTTTTCCCTCTGCTCTTGCACAGAACGCTTTGCGCATGTGTAGAGGGTAAAAGAATCCAAATGGCAGTGTCCAGGCGGATGGGCGGAGCCTCACAGTGTCGTCATGGAAACATAGAAGATTGACGGCAGAAAAAGACCTCATGGCCCATCTAGTCTGCCCTTATCCTAGTTCCTATATTTTATCTTAGGATGGATGGATGTTTATCCCAGGCATGTTTAAATTCAGCGACTGTGGATTTACCAACCACGTCTGCTGGAAGTTTGTTCCAAGCATCTACTACTCTTTCAGTCAAATAATCTTTTCTCACGTTACTTCTAATCTTTCCCCCAACGAACCTCAGATTATGCCCCCTTGTTCTTGCGTTTGCTTCCCTATTAAAAACACTTCTCTCCTGAACCTTATTTAACCCTTTAACATATTTAAATGTTTCGATCGTCATCATCGCTACCAGCTCTCCGATGATTGACAGGCATGGGCGAACTGGGAGCATTCCACCCCTGTTTTTGAGCTATCTCAGTGATGGTGAACGTAGGGCCCACACATGGTAGTTAAATGAAATCAGCCTTCCCCGTTGACGTCGCTTGTCCGAACTTTGCAAGACAAGATTGCGTGACTCCAGGATGCCTCACCCGTCGTAAAGAGGAGTCGGTTGCCCGAAGTCCGAATTTTAATCGTGGGAACGCTGCATGGGATTGTAAGAGGGGGGAAACAATCATAAGTCACTTTTTTCCCATTTGAAACCGACACAAAGGAACGGTTGTAAGTCGAGGGCCACTGAAGTAGATAATAAGCTGCTTCAGTCTAGCACAGTGGTTCTCAACCTTTGGGGTCGGGACCCCTTTGGGGGTCGAACGACCATTTCACAGGGGTCGCTTAAGACCATGGGAAAAGACAAATTTCCAGTGGTGTTAGCAACTAAAGCTTCTATTGTGGCATCTCGGAACATATTTTTATAATCCAGCCAATCAGGCGTTTACAGGGGGGTGTCCCTCTGACCTCTTGCCAATCAGCTTAAAGATCTGTTGGAAGAATTGGCGCTAAACACAATTCAAAGTGTTGGTTATGACCTTTAAAGCCCTTCATGGCATCGGACCAGAATATCTACGGGACCGCCTTCTGCCATACAAATCCCAGCGACCAGTTAGGTCCCACAGAGTTGGCCTTCTCTGGGTCCCGTCGACTAAACAATGTCGTTTGGCGGGACCCAGGGGAAGAGCCTTCTCTGTGGCGGCCCCAACCCTTTGGAACCAACTCCCCCCCAGATATCAGAGTTGCCCCCACCCTCCTTGCCTTTCGTAAGCTCCTTAAAACCCACCTCTGTCGTCAGGCATGGGGGAATTGAGATATTCTTTCCCCCTAGGCCTTTACAATTTTATGCATGGTATGTCTGTATGTATGTTTTGTTTTTATAATAAGGTTTTTTTTAGTTATTTTAGTATTGGATTGGATTGTTACATGCTGTTTTTATCATTGTTGTTAGCTGCCCCAAGTCTACGGATAGGGGCGGCATACAAATAAAATAAATAAAATAAATAAAATAAATAAAATAAATAAAATAAATAAAATAAATAAAATAAATAAAATAAATAAAATAAATAAAATAAATAAAATAAATAAAATAAATAAAATAAATAAAATAAATAAAATAAATAAAATAAATAAAATAAATAAAATAAATAAAATAAATAAAATAAATAAAATAAATAAAATAAAATAAAACAAACAAACAAACCAATCAATCAATCAATTTCACAGGGGTCGCTTAAGACCATGGGAAAAGACAAATTTCCACTGGTATTAGCAACTAAAGCTTCTATTCTGTCATCTTGGAACATATTTTTATAATCCAACCCATCAGGCGTTGTCCCTCTGACCCTCTTGCCAATCAGCTTAAAGATCTGTTGGAAGAATTGGCGCTAAACTTATAGTTGCGTGTCACCACAAGATGAGGAACTGTATTAAGGAGTCGCGGCATTAAAAAGGTTGAGAACCACTGGTCTAGCAAGAGTCCGTCAGTAGGTGTGAAAAAATAAAGACCTCAGCTTGGAAATATCTTTATATGTCATTCTTTGTTTGGGGGCCTGTAAGTCCCGGAGCGTTTGAGCAAAAACGTTTGACGTCAAAGCGGAGCTGAGTCTCGCTCTGTGCATTTAATTGTCAGCTTAGCTGCATGGCCATGCCTGTTCCATCCTCAAGCGTGCACCCAGAAGGGTGAGGATATTGCTCAGAGCTACACAAATTGCACCACTCTTATAATATCACCTAGCTTCCTTGCTTGCTCCGTGGTGGCTAATTTACTCTTCGGCTTTTGGTGTTTTTGGATGACTTCATGAATTGACATAAGGAGGGCTGGGTGATGCTTCAACATGCCTAATAGGCATGTGAGCATGGAGCATCGAAGCTGGCTGTGGTTGCTCGGGGCTCTAGACGGGACGGGGCCACAAAAAGACGCCCCGAGTCTACGGAGAGGGGTGGCATACAAATCTAATAAATAATAATAATAAATAATAATAAGCACGTCATGCTATAAATTAGATTTCAGAGTTGAACAGTCCGATCTTCAACAGTTTGGTGTCCACACTCTCGGCCCGTGGCTATTTTCTCCAGATTGTCTGGAGAGAGTAAATAGTGAGCAGTTGCTTGTCTGTTCGTCTGGAAAATGGATGGTTGTAGAGTTGTGACGTGTCGCAGTGAAGGGCTACCAAACTTTTTGCTACCACACTGTTGGCATGGCTTATTTTGTGGGTGTGGCTTATTTTGTGCCATGTGACCACCGTGGGAGTGGCTTGACAATCATGTGACTTGACCAGGGATTTTCCAAGATCCTCAAAACAATACCCATCTCAATGGACTCAAAACAAGCAGGCCATCGAATTCACCCACATTCTAGAAGTGAGCAGCTATAGAGCTATTGAGCCGGGGTGGCGCAGCAGGTAGAGTGCTGTACTGCAGGCCACTGAAGCTGACTGTAGATCTGAAGGTCAGTGGTTCAAATCTCATCACCGGCTCAAGGTTGACTCAGCCTTCCATCCTTCCGAGGTGGGTAAATGAGGACCCGGATTGTGGGGGCAATAGGCTGGCTCTGTTAAAAAAGTGCTATTGCTAACATGTTGTAAGCCGCCCTGAGTCTAAGGAGAAGGGCGGCATAAAAAATGAATGAATGAATGAACGAACGAACAAACAAACAAACAAACAGAATATTTCTTCACCCAGAGGGTCATTGGTTTATAGAATTCACTTCCAGAAGAGATCATGACAGCTGTCACTCTTGATAGCTTCAGGGCAGGATTAGACAGATTCATGGATGCCAAGTGTATTGGTGGTTATTGAAACGGATGTCCATGTGCCGCCTCTATATTGGTTGAGGCAGGCAGGATTCCCTTGGGTCCCATTTCTTGGGGGTCAAGGGAAACGGAAGGTTTCGCCTTCTCTTTCTGCTCAAGATCCCCATGGTCAATTGGTGGGCCACTGTGTGACACAGAATGCTGGCCTCGAAGGGCTTTGGCCTGATTCAGCAGGGCTCTTCTTATGTTCTTATGTTCTAAACATGAGCCTTCTGGGCCCACCAGAAGTTGGGAAACAGACCATTTCTGGCCTCCAGAGGGCTTCCGAGGGCAGGTGGAAGCTGTTTTTGCCCACCCCAGGGATTGAATTAGGGGTGTGGGCAACCATACACACAAGCTCTTTTGGCACCCAAGGAAAAAAAGGTTTGCCATCACTGCCCTATGCCATCCCAGACATGTAGCAATCCAGCCTCTTTTTGAAGGTCTCCAATGTTGGAGCATTCACAACCTCTGCTGACAGGCCATTCTACTGGTTGATCGCTCTCACCGTCAGAAAGTTCCTCCTTATTTCCAGGTTGAATCTCTCCTTGGTCAGTTTCCATCTGTTGCTCCTTGTCTGGCCTTCTGGTGCTTTGGAAAACAGTGTAACCCCCACGTCCCCACTGTGGCAGCCCCTCAAGTATCTGAAGACTGCTATCATGTCCCCCCTGGAGTTCCTCTTCACTAGACTATAGATGCGCCCAGTTCCTGCAACCTTTCCTTGTATGTTTTGGTTTCCTGTCCCTTTATCAGTCTGGTTGCTCTCTTCTGTACTTTTTCCAAAGTTTCAATGTCTTTTTGCCGTGCAATAGGGTTGATATTCCTGGAGGAGTCTGTAATATGGTAAATGATTTAGCTTTACTAGATAAATGGTCAAAGCAATGGAAACTGCAGTTTAATGTTTCCAAATGTAAAATAATGCACTTGGGGAAAAGGAATCCTCAATCTGAGTATTGCATTGGTAGTTCTGTGTTAGCAAAAACTTCAGAAGAGAAGGATTTAGGGGTAGTGACTTCTGACAGTCTCATAATGGGTGAGCAGTGTGGTCGGGCAGTAGGAAAAGCAAGTAGGATGCTTGGCTGCATAGCTAGAGGTATAACAAGCAGGAAGAGGGAGATTATGATCCCGCTATATAGAATGCTGGTGAGACCACATTTGGAATACTGTGTTCAGTTCTGGAGACCTCACCTACAAAAAGATATTGACAAAATTGAACGGGTCCAAAGACGGGCCACAAGAATGGTGGGAGGTCGTAAGCATAAAACGTATCAGGAAAGACTTAATGAACTCAATCTGTATAGTCTGGAGGACAGAAGGAAGGGGGGACATGATCGAAACATTTAAATATGTTAAAGGGTTAAATAAGGTCCAGGAGGGAAGTGTTTTTAATAGGAAAGTGAACACAAGAACAAGGGGACACAATCTGAAGTTAGTTGGGGGGAAAGATCAAAAGCAACGTGAGAAAATATTGTAAGATAAAATACAGGAAATAGTATAAGGGCAGACTAGATGGACCATGAGGTCTTTTTCTGCTGTCAGTCTTCTATGTTTCTATGTTTTTTGTAGTGTGGAGCCCAAAATTGAATGCAGTACTCTAGGTAGGAGTGGTTCTGGACTGCTGCTGTCTAAATTGGGCGGTTCTAGGTTTTCAATATCCTTATTCCTCTGCAAAACAGGAGGTGGTTCTAATCTAAGCTGCCTTCCTCTATACTCTTCTTGTTGCAATCTTCTTCAAATTGCTTTTTAAGCCTTTGCTTGGGATGTGAATGGTTATTTTGAGATGCTTTGTCTCGAATCGCTACTGCCAAATGAAAGCTGTCGCCTCTTGCCAAGATGAAAAAGCTGGTTCATCCAGTCTTGTAATTCTATAATTAAGTTGCTCTTTTGGAAGTTGTGCTTGGATAAATTGTGTTAAGGGCTTTATGAGTTTTAAGGCAGGGTGGAAGCAATATAATAGGGAGCAGCGCTTAGCAAGTTGCTGGGGTGTACTGTTTCAGCAGCAATTAAGCCATTTCTGGTGGTAAATTGGCCCAGTAATTTGACTGAGACAGGTAAAGAAGTTGCCTTCTCCATTCCTCTCTAAAAAATAAAATATTTTATTTGTTTTATTTGTTTGTTTTGTCAAGTACGTATTGGTGGTATACAAAGATATAATATTTACATACTAGTAAAACAGAAACATTAGGACAGGGGACGGAAGGCACGCTGGTGCACTTATGCACGCCCCTTACTGACCTCTTAGGAATCGGGAGAGGTCAACAGTGGATAGTCTAAAGTTTGGGGGGTTAGGTGATAATACTACAGAGTCTGGTAGTGAGTTCCATGCATCAACTACTCGGTTACTAAAGTCGTATTTCCTGCAGTCGAGTTTGGAGCGGTTTACTTTAAGTTTGTATCTGTTGTGTGCTTGTGTGTTGCTGTGGTTGAAGCTGAAGTAGTCGTTGACAGGAAGGACATTGTAGCAGGGGACAAAATAAATAATAAAGATATTGTATTGGCAGTTCTGTGTTAGCAAAAACTTCAGAACAAAAGGATTTAGGGGTAGTGATTTCTGACAGTCTCAAAATGGGTGAGCAGTGTGGTCGGGCGGTAGGAAAGGCAAGCAGAATGCTTGGCTGCATAGCTAGAGGTATAACAAGCAGGAAGAGGGAGATTGTGATCCCCTTATATAGAGCGCTGGTGAGACCACATTTGGAATACTGTGTTCAGTTCTGGAGACCTCACCTACAAAAAGATATTGACAAAATTGAACGGGTCCAAAGACGGGCTACAAGAATGGTGGAAGGTCTTAAGCATAAAACGTATCAGGAAAGACTTAATGAACTCCATCGGTATACAGTAGTCTGGAGGACAGAAGGAAAAGGGGGGACATGATCGAAACATTTAAATATGTTAAAGGGTTAAATAAGGTCCAGGAGGGAAGTGTTTTTAATAGGAAAGTGAACACAAGAACAAGGGGACACAATCTGAAGTTACTTGGGGGAAAGATCAAAAGCAACATGAGAAAATATTATTTTACTGAAAGAGTAGTAGATCCTTGGAACAAACTTCCAGCAGACGTGGTAGATAAATCCACAGTAACTGAATTTAAACATGCCTGGGATAAACATATATCCATCCTAAGATAAAATACAGAAAATAGTATAAGGGCAGACTAGATGGACCATGAGGTCTTTTTCTGCCGTCAGTCTTCTATGTTTCTATGTTTCTAAGATAAATAATAATATTTAAAATATTATTACTAAAATAAATTATATTATAATATAATATTATATATTATATTATATTATATTACATTATGTTATATTATTATTGTTATTATTAAATTATATTATTATTAAAATAAAGATAAAAATAAATAATAAGATAAATAAAATAAAATTACAGTACAAATTCAAATGAATTGCAGTTTCCTTTCAGTCGCAGCCAATGGGATGTCTCTACTAGGAGGTCAAATCAATATTTCCCAGTTTGAATGCCTTCCCGATACGTGGCCTTTGGATTTCAAAATGTTTAGAATGGCCGTGACGGGGGAGAATTTCTGGAAATTGAAGTTTTTGGAGAATAGCTACTTTGGGGGGGGGGGGATCTGAACGACCTAATAGACTAGTGGGAAAAAAACGTTGCAGCATGCATTCGACGACCTACAGGCATGAGTGATCTAGGAGTATTTTAACCCGCTTTCTAGTTTCACAATCATTAAGCGAATCCTTCCGAGATGCCCAGAAACTGTGATGGAATGTAGTCTGGATTCCCAAAAGGGAAGGGCTGTGGTAGTTTGTGTGAGAGAATGAGGGTGACGAGAGCTCCTCCCAAATAGTTCCCAGAGTATATGGTTTATGGGGAGTGTTCACATGCTTTAGTGTGGCAAGATTCCGTCTATGGGTCAGAAACAATAAAACCTTGGAGGAATCAACAGCATGTCTTTCTTGGTTTTATGGAGCTTGACACTTAACAGAAATGAGCACCACTAGATAGCTAGACAGGTACAGTGTTCCCTTGACTTTCGCAGGGGATGCGTTTCAAGACCGCCCGCGAAAGTCAAATTTCCGCGAAGTAGAGATGCGGAAGTAAATACACTATTTTTGGCTATGAACAGTATCGCAGGACATCCCCTAACCCTTTAAACCCCTAAGTTACAATTTCCCATTCCCTTAACAACTTTTAGATTATTACTCACCATTATTACTGGTACTCACCATGGAAGAAGGTACTTAGTGATCCTGATATTTATTAACCTAATCATTTATTAACAATAATTTGGCGATGACGTATGATGTCAAGGGCAGGAAAAAACGTGGTGTAGAAAAAAACCCACGAAGTATTTTTTAATTAATATTTTTTGAAAAACCGTGGCATAGACTCTTTGCGAATGTCGGACCCGCGAAAGTCAAGGGAACACTGTAGATAGATGGATGGATGGATGGATGAGTAGAATAGAATAGAATACAATAGAATAGAATTCTTTATTGGCCAAGTGTGATCGGACACACAAGGAATTTGTCTTTGGTGCATATGTGTAGAGAGTGTAGAAGAAACATCTTTCTTGTGTGTAAGTTTCATTGTGTTCAATAAATAATTGTTGAAGAAAAAAATGTGCTGCATTACTTTCTGGGCGACTCTCGTACAATACCAACATAGATTCTTCTTCAAGCAGTTACAAGCAAACACACAGGCAGGAGAGAACAGTTAGTGTCATTTCAAAGTTCAGAGCACACCCAGCCTTCTAGCTCCAGTTTCGATTCTCTGCACAGACTCAGGTGTGTTAAGCTCCCATTGGCTGACTTAGTTGCTGTGTCTATTCATTGGCTGACTTTGTTACCATTGGACCCGTATCTGTAGCTTTTCATAAACAAAATCCTGAGTTTGCCTTTGCGATTAAATCTTAGGAGGAAGATGAACGTTTGAAAGACCTGACTCACGAAGAAAAGGATGTCCTACTGTTTTTCGAAGAAACTATTGATTCTTTGGAGGATGATGTGGAGGAAGAAGGCTTGCACGACAGTGGTGTCTTCTGCAATTCTCCAAAGCTGGTCGAAGAAAACACACCTGACCACTCAGGGTCTGAAGAGCTCATAGAATTGGTCCCGTCAGCACCAGAGAACAGCACAGAACCAGGTAAAATGAAATTATTTGCACAGGTGTGAATTTGTGTTCAGGAAAATATTCTTCCCAAGGAATAAGATTGCCCAGTTAAATAGGTTCTTGGGGGTCTTTGAGCTTAGCTGTTTTCTTGCAGAGATTTCATTACTCAGACAGTGCTAGTAAGTGCTCAGCAAATCCTATTCCTTTCCTAGCACTGATGATGTTACCAAGTTTGTTAATGAAACGTCTGCAAAAAAAATGACTACCAAGGACCACTCATTTCAGTCCTGAGTATAAATATTTTATTTATTTATTTATTTATTAGATTTGTATGCCGCCCCTCTCCATAGACTCGGGGCGGCTCACAACACAATAAAACAGTTCATGACAAATCTAATAATTTACAATTTGAAGTATTTAAAAAACCCCATTATTAAGCAGACATACATACAAGCATACCATATATAAATTGTATAGGCCCGGGGGAGATATCTCAGTTCCCCCATGCCTGACGACAAAGGTGGGTTTTAAGGAGCTTACGAAAGGCAAGGAGGATAGGGGCAGTTCTAATCTCTGGGGGGAGCTGGTTCCAGAGAGTCGGGGCTGCCACAGAGAAGGCTCTTCCCCTGGGGCCCGCCAACCGACATTGTTTAGTTGATGGGACCCGGAGAAGGCCAACTCTGTGGGACCTAATCAGTCGCTGGGATTCGTGCGGCAGAAGGCGGTCCCGGAGATATTCTGGTCCGATGCCATGAAGGGCTTTAAAGTTCATAACCAACACTTTGAATTGTGACCGGAAATTGATCGGCAACCAATGCAGACTGCTGAGTGTTGGTGTGACATGGGCATACCTGGGGAAGCCCATGACTGCTCTCGCAGCTGCATTCTGCACGATCTGAAATTTCCGAACACTTTTCAAAGGTAGCCCCATGTAGAGAGCGTTACAGTAGTCGAACCTCGAGGTGATGAGGGCGTGAGTGACTGTGAGCAGTGAGTCCCGGTCCTACAACTAAATATCCTACAACTGCGTAAGTGAAGCTTTTATATCATAAATCAGAGCTCTCCAAATATGGTGACTCTTAAGACTTGTGGACTTCAACTCCCAGAATTCAACTCTCCATGCTGACTGAGGAATTCTGGGGGTTGAAGTCCACAAGTCTTAGAGGGGCCAATTTGGAGACTGCTAACTCATAACTCATTCTTTTGACACTGTTATGACTTTGTTATGACATACTCCTAGTTCTGGGGTGCATTGACCAAGGTAGATCAGGGTAAGGCAACATTTTCTTTGCTTTAGTTTGAAACTGAATTAAAAGTAAGTGTCGCAAGTTTGATTACCACATTTTGGGAATACAGTATAAGGTGCACCGGAGTATAAGACGCACCTTAGTTTTGGGGGAGGAAAATAGGGAAAAGAATCTGCTTACCAGGTATTCATCTGGCTGGCATCCTTAGCCAGCACATTATTTTGTCCCTTGGTTAGGGCTTTAAAAAACTTTACTCGGAGAGAGTAACAATGAAAGAGCTTGCAAGCCAGTAAGAGCTGGGAACATCATTAGCACCTGGAAAGAAACATTCAGAGCAGGTAAAGCAATGGGAAAAACCCTGCAAAGGCTTAGGACTTGAAAAAACATTCTTTGCAGAGAGTAACAGTGAAAGAGCTTGCAAGCCAGTAAGAGCTGGGAACATTGTTAGCTCCTGGTTAGGGCTGGAAAGAAACATTTGGAACAAGTAGAGCAATGGAAAAAACCCTGCAAAGACTTAGGGCTTGAAAAACATTATTCGCAGAGAGTAACAGTGAAAGAGCTTGCACGCTGGTAAGAGCTGGGAACATCATTAGCACCTAGTTAGTGCTGGAAACAAACATTTGGAGCAAGTTAGATCAATGGGGGGGGGGGGAAACCCTGCAAAGACTTAGGGCTTGGAAAACATTATTTGCAGAGAGTAACAATGAAAGAGGTTGCAAACTGGTAAGAGCTGGGAATATTGTTAGCACCTGGTTACGGCTGAAAAGAAACGTATTCAGAGCAAGTTAAAGACAGACTTAGGGCTTGGAAAACATTCTTTATAGAGAGAAACAATGAAAGAGCCTGCAAGATAAGAGTTGGGAAGATCGTTAGCAGCTAGTTAGGGCTGGGGGGAGAAAAAGCTACATTCAGAGTATAAGACGCACCCAAATTATCAGCCTATTTTAGGGAGGAAAAAAGTGTGTCTTGTACTCAGAAAAATAGGGTAATTGTATTGCTTTGAGTTAAGGTTGTCTGAACTTACGCCAACTGCTAATGAAGATTAATTAGCAGCTGACCTTTTTGCAAGAAAGAATTGCTTTTTGATTTGTGTGTGCTTCTCTACTGCCAATCAAACAGACCTGAGAAGAAAATGGAAAATGTTTTTATATGTTATAAGCCGCCTCGAGTCCTCGGAGAGGGGAAGGATATAAATCCAATAAATAAATAAGCCAGTTATTAGCATTGGTTCATTGATTAAATTAAGTTTGTTCAAACGGTGTGTTGGTTACATTGGTAACTAGGGGCAGAACTCAGATCTAATGGGTCCTTTTCTTTTTTTCTTCCTAGCATCGGAGGAAACTTGGAAGCTGGATGAGCCAAAGCTGGAAGATGTTGAACCATCAGAGGTCGTTCCAGCTTCTCTTCAGCCAACGCCGCCTTCACCACCCCCGTTGCCGGTCTGTGAGATGTATCCGGTTCAGCCCGCTGTACTGCATCCAAGGTTCCTTCACTCCATCCCTACCCCGCTTCTGATTGCCGAGAAATTATCTGAGCAGCAGGCACAAGGCAGTTCTTCTGCGCTTCCCTCTCCGAAGGAAAGGCAACCCAACGAGAGGAGGACCATTTCCACTTCCTCTACCCTGTGCAGTAGGGATCCGGTCAAGCTTTGTGCCCCGCCTCCAACGGCTCCCAAGCCCCAGAGGTTCCCGAGCAACATCAGCTTCACCAATGCCAGCGAGCGGGAATTCAGCAAAATCATCTCCAAGGCAGCTGTCAACGTTCAAGAGCGCAAGGCTCAAGTGTTGGCCAACGTCAACGCTTCGGCCTTGCTGATCAATGAGTTGGAAGAGAGGCTGCAGAAACGTGGCCTTCTGGGTCCCAGCCCAAGTTTGCCTTCTGAAGCCACCGGCCATGAACCCTTGAATAGTTTAAGCCTGGTGGAGAAAACTCTTGCTCGGGCCCATCTCATCCACCCTCTCCACGTGCTTTCCATAAAGGACGAGAGGCCCGAAGAAGGATGCGGCGCACCAAATGACTGTCACAGCATCCGTGAAATCGTGAAAAGAGATTCTAATTTGTTCCCCACCCTGAACAAAACCGGGACTATCAAGCCAGATGCTGACTTTGTGGACGGCAAGTCCGCTTGGCCAAATATTTCTGGACCACCCCAACAAGACCACATCCTGGACCTACAGAAAAAGTTGAGCTCATTGCCCAGACCTGTGGGACTCCAATCCAAGGGGGTAACGGTACAATTTTCCGGACGTGGATCAACCGAAGAAGCCCGGAGAGAGGCTCTGCGAAAACTGGGGCTTCTGAAAGAATGAGGAGAACATCTAAAGAACATTATGTGCCCGAGGACAGATTCCCAATGACATCCATTCTTTATTTATCATGCAGGCTTAAGGAAATATTAAGTTTTTTAGAACTCCGCGGTTCTCTGCTGGCATTCGGGATGGAATTCCTTGATGTGAACTCACTGAGCTTCTCGAAGACTTCAAACTCAGTTCATAAAAGCCCGTGTGAGAGTTTCAAGCTAAATGAAGGTCAACGGGCAGTCTGTGTGAAGGACGTGTGTGTGTGTGTGTGTGTGTCACTGGCCAAATACAGTGGTACCTCTACCTAAGAACGCCTCTACTTACAAATTTTCTAGATAAGAACCAGGTGTTCAAGATTTTTTTGCCTCTTCTCAAGAACCATTTTCCATTTATAAACCCAAGCCTCCGAAACTGTAACCGGAAAAAGCAGGGAGAAGCCTCCGTGGGGCCTCTCTAGGAATCTCCTGAGAGGAAACAGGGCCGGAAAAGGCGGGGGGAAGCCTCTGTGGGGCCTCTCTAGTAATCTCCTGGGAGGAAACAGAACCAGAAAAGGCGGGGGGAAGCCTCCGTGGGTCCTCTCTAGGAATCTCCTGGGAGGAAACAGGGCCTCCATGCTCCCTGCGGTTTCCCCAATTGCATGCATTATTTGCTTTTACATTGATTCCTATGGGAAAAATTGCTTCTTCTTACAAACTTTTCTACTTAAGAACCTGGTCGCGGAACGAATTAAGTGCGTAAGTAGAGGTACCACTGTACATCGGAATCTCTTGGATAAAACCCAGAAGATCCCAAGAGGACTGTATCAAAGGAATTCTGTAAGGATAAATGTATATATCCCTCACCTATTGGACAGCTCAAAATCTGTAATCAGCCTGCTACCTCTGATTGTCTCTGAAGTATTTAACACCGCACACAGGCTGGAGATCATTGCTTTTGAAACAAACTTTTTCTGCTTGGTTGATAGCTTAAAAAAAATTATCGGGCCTGCTGGATTTGACAAAAGGCTCCATTGCGCCCACTGTTCCGTTTCCTGTAGCTACCCGGCCCCTGTGCTGTTGAAAATCAGTTGTATAAAAACGATGGGGGACCCCAGTACATCATAAGTCTGGATTGCAATCTTGGGCGCCCCAGTTTTCTGACTCCCTAGGCTTCACGTTAAGGTATGAGGTCCTACTCATTCCTTTACCACCTGTATTAAATAGCGTGTCCCAATCTGAGTGCCTTCCAGATCAGTATTGGGCGCTAGCCGGTAACGGCCACATTGTGTACCGGTAGCGAAAATGGAGTTGCGGGTGCAGTTCCGTGTCGCCGGTGTGCGCGCCCACATGCATGGGACCCAGCGAGATTTCGGTTCTGCGCATGCACAGGAAGCAAAATCTCACGATACAACGCGTTCGAGAGAGAGAGAGATTTTGGCAACCACATTCACATGACCCAGTGAGATTTCGGTTCTGCGCATGCACAAGAAGCAAAATCTCGCGATGCGACGCATGTGTGTGAGAGATTTCGGCACCCACACGCACGTGACCCTGCGAGATTTTGGTTCTGTGCATGCACAGGAAGCCAAATCTCGCGATACAACGCATGCGCACGAGAGAGATTTCAGCATGCGTGGAAGCAAAAAAACCGTGAAATGTCACGTGCCCGTGCATCCTCTCATGAGATTTTGATTCCTGCGCATGCGCAGAAGCAAAATCCCGCTGGGGCGCGCATATGTACATGACCGTGATGCAGAGCTGTGCATGCATCGTTCCGGTAGTGGCAGTAAGTAGGGACCCCCACCTGTTCCAGATGCCCTGGGAGCTAAAGTCCAGGTAAGGTTCACGTAATTCCTAGGAACTAGGTGCACGGTAAATTCACCTGCCAACTCCCCAAGGGGAAAACTTTTCCCCCTTGGCCAATCCCCATTGCTGCCTCAACCCATCCTCAAATCAATCTCCCAAAAGTTAGTTTTCAAAATTCTGATTGTAGGTCATCTTTGAGGTGATGAACCGATGTATTGGAGAAGCACGCTCTCTTTTTTGTACCTGTCACCACTGCTACCAATGTGATTGCGTGCGCATCTCCACGTGACTAGCAGGCGGGCACCCACGCCCGCGTGAGATTTGGCTTCTGAGCATGCGCAGGAAGCCAAATCTCACATGAAGATGCATGTGTGCAAGAGATTTTGCCGATTTTTGGTGATTTCGGAAGCAAAAAACCCACTGGAAATCGGCAGAATCTCGCACTCGAGAGCGTCCCAGTGCGAGATTTGGATTCCTGCGCATATACATGCACGCCAACCGGCCATGCGGAGCTGCGCACGCAGCCCCATTTTCCCTACCGGTGCTATGGCGTCAAGTGCACCGGTAGGAACCCAATATTGACACATTCCCGCCTCCCTCCCCCCTCCTTTCTCTCTCACACACACAGCAGTGAACGGCTGTAAAAAAATTTACTACCACACTGTGGGTGTGGCTTGCTGTCCATGTGATCATGTGGGAGTGGCTTGACGATCATGTGACCGGAGGTGGGTTAAAGGTCATGTGACTGGCTTAAAGATGGCCAACTTGACGTCACTCATGTCAAGGGCGCCTGGCCTCTCCTCGCCTCAAAGAGATACAATTTCCCTCTCTATTTACTATTCCTGAACATCCAAAATGTACTATTTAATTCTAGGTATATATGCCATATGTGTACATACATACTACACACAGGCACACAAAAATATACATTATCTACTATATAATGAACTGTATGTTTACACACACGCACAGCTCTTCTAAAATTATACACATTCAATCTCATTTACTGCCATAGGAAAAACATACCCAGAGCAATGTTCCCTCTAATATTTTTTTGGGGTGGGCGGAAAAGTATAGTGTCTGAGCGGCAGTCCCTTCGGGACTGGGAGGCACAGAAATAATAAATAAATAAATAAACAAACAAATAAACAAATAAATAAACAAACAAACAAACAAATAAAAAAACCCACCTTGTTTTGCATACTGTACTGTGTGTTTATGTGAGCTCATAATAGGGCAACTCTATCAATATCAAAATGCCACTTAAATAGTTGAGCTAGTTTCAAACTAGATTTTGATTTTCTTTCTCTCTTCCTTACTCCCATTCTTTTTCTTTCTCTTTTCCTTCCTCTCTTTTTTCTATCTGTTTCTCTCTCTTCCTCTCTCTCCCCTTCCCTCTCACTCTTTCCCTCTCGGCTTCTGGGCAGGTTTGGAAAACTCTGAGTTGATGATGATTTTTAAGTGAGCGATTGCTCACTGCTCAGCTTAGAGGGAACTATGGTTCTGCATATACAAACTGGGTTCATGGCAGATTGGTACCAAATGACAGATGTGAGGTGGCAGTTCTGACGTTATGGAACTTGGAGATGCGGTCACAACACTCTTACTCCAGTGAGTAGCCCTGGAAGGTAGGAAGCCCAGAAATTGTCCTGCGTGATAAGAAATAGAGCCTCTCCTGGGACCCGGTCCCCTCCTTTACCTGTATTGTAGCGACAATGCTGTGAATTCTTGTTTCGCCTCAAACCCTCTTGAGTCGACGTGGTATGGTGGCCTGCGAATCCAGAAGTAAGCTAGTTGATCTCACGCTGAAGCAATAGCATCGCCTGTGATTTCAGTAGAATAAACATCTTTCTGTTGCCAGAATTGTCTTGTGATGTTTTCTGTTGGGGAGTTTGGAAAACTGCCTTTATGAACTATATCCTAGGGCGCTATCTAACAAATTGAAATTCAATGGTGAAAACGTTTAGGCACAACAGCATGTGAAATTGATGGTCAGTGTTGCTTCCTAAGTGGACAGTTTGATTCCACAGAAGTTTGGTTTACTTGGAGTTATATTCTGTTGTTTAAGTGTTCCCTTTATTTTTTTTTAGCAATATACATACATACAAACACACATACCAACTGCCAAAAAAGCCAACACAGTTCTAGGCCGCATTAACAGAGGGATAGAATCAAGATCACGTGAAATGTTAAAACCACTTGGTAAGGCCACACTTGGAAGACTGCATTCAGTTTTGGTCGCCATGATGTAAAAAGGATGTTGAGACTCTAGAAAAAGTGCAGAGAAGAGCCACAAAGATGATTAGTGGACTGGAGGCTAAAACATGAAGATTTAGATTTAGATTTATTGGATTTATATGCCGCCCCTCTCCGTAGACTCGGGGCGGCTCACAACAATGGTAAACAAAACATAGTAACAAATATAATATTTCGCAATCTAAATTACAGTTTTAAATTTAAAAAATCCAAAAGAGCTCCAATATATATTAAAAAAACAAGCACACAATCGAATCATACACAAAAACTACATGGGCAAGGGGGAGATGTTTCAATTCCCCCATGCCTGACGGCAGAGGTGGGTTTTAAGGAGTTTCCGAAAGGCAAGGAGGGTGGGGGCAATCCTAATCTCTGGGGGGAGCTGGTTCCAGAGGGTCGGAGCCACCACAGAGAAGGCTCTTCCCCTGGGTCCCGCCAGACGACATTGTTTAGTCGACGGGACCCGGAGAAGGCCAACTCTGTGGGACCTAACCGGTCGCTGGGATTCATGCGGCAGAAGGCGATCCCGGAGATATTCTGGCCCGATGCCATGAAGGGCTTTATAGGTCATAACCAACACTTTGAATTGTGACCGGAAACTGATCGGCAACCAATGCAGACTGCAGAGTGTTGGAGTAACATGGGCATATTTAGAGAAGCCCATGATTGCTCTTGCAGCTGCATTCTGCACGATCTGAAGTTTCCGAACACTTTTCAAAGGTAGCCCCATGTAGAGGTCGAGCCTCGAGGTGATAAGGGCATGAGTGACTGTGAGCAGTGACTCCCGATCCAGATAGGGCCGCAACTGGTGCACCAGGCGAACCTGGGCAAACGCCCCCCTCGCCACAGCTGAAAGATGTTTCTCTAATGTGAGCTGTGGATCGAGGAGGACGCCCAAGTTGCGGACCCTCTCTGAGGGGGTCAATAATTCCCCCCCCCCAGGGTTATGGACGGACAGATGGAATTGTCCCTGGGAGGCAGAACCCACAGCCACTCCGTCTTATCTGGGTTGATTTTGAGTCTGTTGACACCCATCCAGACCCCAACAGCCTCCAGGCACCGGCACATCACTTCCACTGCTTCATTGACTGGACATGGGGTGGAGATGTATAACTGGGTATCATCCGCATACTGATGATACCTCACCCCATGCCCCTGAATGATCTCATTTAGCGGTTCCGGCAGCAGCCCACCACTGACGCTGGTATTTCTATGACCAGTTCCTGTGTGGGCAGAGTTAAGAGGCCTTTCTAAAAATATTTCTCAAAATATTTCATTCTTCTAGGAATGGGACGGGTGCTAACATTCTACACTGCCAATATCAACATCCACACTTTTACAGAGAAGAGAATTAATTTGATGAAAGGTGGGGCAGGGAGACATTTCCATTTCAGCCCAAAGGAAATGATATAATTGGATTATATTTAAAAGCTTTCATGAGGAAACATTTAGCAACATGGTCTAATTTCCGGCAGAAAAAGTTAGACTAGAGCTTGAAAATTGAGCCACCAACATAATCCTTCCGCTTGGCTGTCCCTTAAACTCATTAAATTAAAGGACGTTTCCTATCTTCTAAGTAGGCTTTGTTTGAGCAACAATATTCTTTGCCTTTCGTCTGAGCTGCGTTCGTCCAGAAAGGCAGAGCTAAGAGAAGATGGGGCCATTGGCACTGATGGCTTCCCAGTTTTGTGCTAGCCTAACGCTCCAGCTGTGACTGCTTGAGAGGGGACATGGGTTTTCTCACAGCCTTTGGGAAATTTGGTGGGGATTCTGGTGAAAATCAAATTCCCCAAATTGTCCTCAGCAACACATTTGTCTGATTGTCCCACTCCCATCCAGAGGAAATTGAGATACCAGTTTATTCAGCAAGGTAGAAATATAATAAAATCCACATTCTTTCAAGAGTTCCTTCTTTCCTTTCTTCCTTCCTTCCTATTTTCCTTCCTTCCTTCCCTCCTTCCTTCCTCCCCTCCCTCCTTTCTTCTTCCCTTCCTTCCTACCTTCCCTCCCTCCTTCCTTCCTCCCCTCCCTCCTTTCTTCTTTCTTTTATTCCTTTCCTCCTTCCCTCCCTCCTTCCTTCCTCCCCTCCCTCCTTTCTTCTTTCCTTTCTTCCTTCCCTCCTTCCCTCCCATCCTCCTTCCCTCCCTCCTTCCTTCCCTCCCTCCCTCCCTCCCTCCCTCTTTTCTTTTTTCTTTTCTTTTTATTCCGATATTATTTTTATAAATAACTCAAATAACAGCAAACACACAATAATTCTTCCTCCTCCTATATTCCACACAATGACAATCATCCTGTGACGTGATTGGTCCAAAGTCACCCAGCCAACTTTCATGCCTAAGGCGGGACTAGAACTCACAGTCTCCTGGTGATTGGTTCAATGACACCCAGCCAATTCTCATGCCTAAGGCAGGACTAGAACTCACAGTCTCCTGGTGATTGGTTCAATGACACCCAGCCAACTTTCATGCCTAAGGCAGGGCTAGAACTCACAGGCTTCTGGTGACTGGTTCAATGACACCCAGCTGGCTTCCGTGCCTAAGGCGGGACTAGAACTCACAGTCTCCTGGTGATTGGTTCAATGACACCCAGCTGGCTTCCGTGCCTAAGGCGGGACTAGAACTCACAGTCTCCTGGTGATTGGTTCAATGACACCCAGCTGGCTTCCGTGCCTAAGGCGGGACTAGAACTCACAGTCTCCTGGTGATTGGTTCAATGACACCCAGCTGGCTTCCGTGCCTAAGGCGGGACTAGAACTCACAGTCTCCTGGTGATTGGTTCAATGACACCCAGCTGGCTTTCATGCCTAAGTTAAAGTGTGTTTAGCATGATGAACCCAAATTTTGCAGACCTCTTCTTATAACTGGCTTTGAGGAGGCACACTGGTCAAGAAAGTAATTGAAAACATTTTTGACGGTCTTGAAAAAGAGCATTAGACTGCACAAACAATGCCTGACAGCACTGAGACACAGTGCCATCTAGTGACCTAAGCATGGAATTACATTATCCATGTAACCATACATTAGATCCAGATGGAATGTCCCATGCAAAGGAAGTTTGTGTAAGAACTTACCGAGGTATTTACTAAACATAAAACTAAGTCATTTGTCCCATGCATTTTGGATACATGTGTTCGGGGACTGGTCATCGTTATAATCCTTCCAGGATTTAGGAGAAAGGGAACTAAAAATATGAGGTCACTTAAGGTTACGGTGTGGATTTACGAACGAAGAATTTTCGGACCGTTCATTTTGTCCTGCAAAAGAGCTGGCTTTTCAATTTGGAAACCGAGCACGGCCTATGAGATAGCAAAATGCCATTGTATTCCCCCGCCAGAGAGAAATTGAAGAAATCAAAGACCTTATGAATGGGAAATCTGTTTTGGCAATCACGTATGTTAGAAAAGAAAGAACAATTCTACAGTTATTTTCCCCCATGATCAAGCTGCTCCTACCTTCCGGCTTCGAATCTTTCTCCTGGCAGTCGATGGCTGCTGATAGATTGAATCATATCAAAGCATTCCTTCTTCTCAACTTCGGCCCGAAACACAAAGGGCCCGTGTTTCTTAGTCAGAGTGACAAAAATGTGGCACTACAAGTTGCTGAATAATTTACCTGACACTGTTCATGTCGTTTGGCGAAGACCAGCAGGTGAGCAAAACAAATCTCCAGGAGCATTTTGTCCTGAGCTATAGGTAGCCCTAGACTTAAAACCATTCACTTAGTGACCATTCGAAGCTGGGGAATTCTGGGAGTTGAAGTCCACACGTCTTAAAGTGGCCAAGATGGTTTTATTTACTTATTTTATTTATTTTTTGTCAAGTATGTATTGGTCCCCTTCCGTCCCCTGTCCTAATGTTTGACTCATACTAGTATCATGTATATAAACATTGCTATGTACACTATTGGTATACATAGCTCTCTACATGGGGCTACCTTTGAAAAGTGTTCGGAAACTTCAGATCGTGCAGAATGCAGCTGCGAGAGCTATCGTGGGACTTCCCACATTTGCCCAAGTTTCGTCAACACTCTGCGGCCTGTACTGGCTGCCGATCAGTTTCTGGTCACAATTCAAAGTGTTGGTAATGACCTATAAAGCTCTACATGGCATTGGACCAGAATACCTTCGGAACTGCCTTCTGCCGCACGAATCCCAACGACCATTAAGGTCCCACAGAGTTGGCCTTCTCCGGGTCCCGTCGATTAAGCAATGTCATCTGGCGGGTCCCAAAGGAAGAGCCTTCTCTGTGGCGGCCCCAGCCCTCTGGAATCAGCTCCCCCCGGAGATTAGAATGGCCCCCACCCCCCTTGTCTTTCTGCCTGTGAATTTGTCTTATTTGAGAAATTATAAGGCACCCCCAAAAAATAAGACGTAGCACAACTTTTGGAGCAAAAATTAATATAAGACAGTGTCTTATTTTCGGGGAAACACGGTAACAGTTAGCTGAAGTAGCCTGCAGTGCTGTACTCTAACCATTGCACCAACCCTACATGACAGTTATCATGTCCCTTCTAACCCGTCTCTTCAATAGGCTAAAATGTACCTAATTCCTGTAACAAGTCATCATACCATTTAACGGTATGGTTGAATGGGGGATTTGAAGTCCACACATATTAAAGGGACCAAGGTTGAGAAAACACTGACCGGAACAATTTACACCTTTTATCTCACTTTCCCTGTTTCTGATTGCCAGTGCCTTTCCTTGATCCAATTCAAATGCCATTTCTATGTCATTTCTATCTGCAAATACCCAGATAGTTTTTAAATGACAATTTTGCTATTTTACTTATGGATGCTATGATGATTGTCTATCAATCCAAAGAACACTAGTCTAGACATTTTCTTAAGTATTTTCTGACATTTGTACCAAGGATCAGTGGAGGTGTTTTCATAGTATATCTAAAGCTCCAAACAAAACATGTTTTTGTTAAATCCCTAGTGTTAAGCTCAGCGCATTTAACATGTCAAAATATTTGTGAATCTCTTTAGTGTGACCTCCATAACTTTGATTGCTAAATTTGTCTTCTAAAGTCCTTCAACTATATACCCACTAAAACCCTCATTGTGTATTGGACAAAATAAATAAATAAAAACTTCAATTTGCAAATTCCAAAGCTGTTGTTGTTGCGGTTGTTATCTCCACTTTAGTATTTAGATTAGATTAGATTTATTGGATTTATATGCCGCCCCTCTCCGCAAACTCGGGGCGGCTCACAACAAGATAAAAACAATACATAATAACAAATCCAATAAATTATTGTGGGAGCCCCCCCTCCCCCAAAGCACAGATAATCCTCGATTTACAGCAATTTTGTGTAACGACTGCTAGAAGTTACAACGGCACAGAAAAAAGTATTTTACCTTTTTAAAAATTATTATTAAACATACACAAAACAAAACAAACATAAAACATAGACAAGGGCTTTTATCCTCTCCGCTCTTTTTAGAAGTTGTTTAGAGTAAAATTTTATCATACAAAAAATTTCTAGAAACAATCTATCCTCTTATTTACCTACTACTTCTTTTACAAACGTTCGATTTATTTGAATATTCTCTGTAATTATCTATTGATTAACCATTATTTATTTTTCCCTTAATCGTTTGTTCTAACCAGTTGTAAACCTTGTCCCAGACTTTAAAATATTCAGTTTCTTCTGGATCTTTTAACCTTCTCGTCATCATGTCCATTTTGGCACATTCTACAATTTTCTTAATTAATTCTTCTTCTTGTGGGATTTCTTTCAATTTTTGTGCAAAAATTATTCTAGCTGCCGTTAGGATATGTATTATCAAATGTCGAATTTCTTTTGTATAGTTTTTGGAAAATACACCCCATAAGAAAAATTCTGGAGTCATTTTTATTTCACATTTTGCAATTTCTTTTAGTAATTTCTCAATCATATTCCAGTATATTTTGGCTTTAGGACATGTCTGTTGTGGTTAGCTCTGGCCCAGCTCCTGCCCCAAGGACTGTGGATGTGGGGGAGACATCCACATGCTGCAGGCCTGTTTTGCCCCCCGGTGGAATCTGCTGATGAAGGTTCCTATGACCAAGAAGACATGAGTGACAGGGAGGAGGAGAGTGTGGCAGACAGCTCAGAAGGAGATCAATGATCTAGCTCCTCCTTGGATTCAGAACAAGAGTTAATGATACAGCCACGCATGCAGAGAGCGATGCATAGGCAACAACAACTGAGAGATTATTATCAAAGAAAATGAGGCCACATGTGGTTGGGTGGGGCTGTGGTAATTAGTGAGGCTGCTATAAATAGCAGCCTATGGGTTTGGCCATTGTGGAGGATTATCTGATCGTTGTGTTTCGTGACTGCTTTACTGACTTTGACCTTTTGTGTGCTGATTTTTCCCCGCTTTGAAACTAAACCAGAGCAAAGTGTGTTTCACTTTGTGAACGAAGAAGGACTGTGAATTGCCTCACAGCTGCAAGCTAAGTATCACAGAACTGATAAGGGACTTGTACAAATTACCAATTTGTTTGGAGACCATTGCTTTTTGCTATATCAAAAGAGGGCTTAGGTTAAGTGAATTTTCATTATAAAGAACATTGTTTTGAATTTTCAAACGTGTGTGTGTCTGAAATTTGTTCCTGTGAATTTTTGGGAGGAGTCTACCAGAGAGCCCGACAGAACAATGTCCACCACTGGTGATAATATGAAAAGTATTTTACAATAGGTCCTCACACTTGCCACAGTTGTAGCATGGTGACATAATCAGAATTTCAGTGTTTGGCAACCCACATGTATTTACAAAGGTTGCCATATCTTGAGATGTTAATGCCCTTTGCAAGAATCCCAGATGGCTTCCGACAAGCAAAATCAATGGGGGAAGCTTGATTCGCACTTAACAAGTGCAGTGATTTGTTTAATAATTGTGGCAAAAAAAATGGTTGTCAAATTGGGAGAGTCACAACTTTACTCTGGGTGAGATCATCCAAGGGCATGGGGTGAGGTATCATCAATATGCCGATGATAACCAGCTATACATCTCCACCCCATGTCCAGTCAATGAAGCAGTGGAAGTGATGTGCCGGTGCCTGGAGGCTGTTGGGACCCGGATGGGTGTCAACACATTCAAACTGAACCCAGACAAGACGGAGTGGCTGTGGGTCTTGCCTCCCAAGGACAATTCCATCTGTCCGTCCATTACCCTGGGGGGGGGGAACTACTGACCCCCTCAGAGAGGGTTCGCAACTTGGGCGTCCTCCTCGATCCACAGCTGACATTGGAACATCATCTTTCGGCTGTGGCAAGGAGGGCATTTGCCCAGGTTCGCCTGGTGCACCAGTTGCAGCCCTATTTGGACAGGGAGTCACTGCTCACCGTCACTCATGCCCTCACCACCTCGAGGTTCGATTACTGCAACACTCTCTACAAGGGCTACCTTTGAAAAGTGTTCTGAAACTTCAGACCGTGCACAATGCAGCCGCGAGAGCCATCGTGGGGCTTCCAAGATTTGCCCATGTTTCCTCAACACTCCATGGCTTGCATTGGCTGCCCATCAGTTTCCGGTCACAATTCAAAGTGTTGGTCATGACCTTTAAAGCCCTACATGGCTTTGGACCAGATTACCTCCGGAACCACCTGCTACCGCACGAATACCAGCGACCAATAAGGTCCCACAGATTTGGCCTTCTCTGGGTCCTGTCGACTAAACAATGTCGTTTGGTGGGCCCCTGGGGAAGAGCCTTCTCTGTGGCGGCTCCAGCCCTCTGGAACCAACTCCCCCCGGATATTAGAATTGCCCCCACCCACCCTGTCTTTTGTAAACTACTCAACTCATTTATACCGTCAGGCATGGGGGAGTTGAGATATTCCTTCCCCCTAGGCCATTACAAGTTATGCATGGTATGTCTGTGTGTATTTTTAGTTTTATAATAAGGGTTTTTAGTTGTTTTATTATTGGATTGTCACATGCTGTTTTTATCCTTGTTGTTAGCCGCCCCAAGTCTACGGAGAGGGGCGGCATACAAATCCAATAAATTATTATTATTATTATTATTATTATTATTATTATTATTATTATTATTTACAACTGCCTTTGCAACAGACATTCTGGTCCCAATTTTCGCCTTAAATCGAAAACTTCCTGTGTAGAGAATTTTGTATTTTAAAAAATCATTTCAAAATGATTGCTCAAAACAAATCTGTCAGACCAAACTGCCAATACTAATAAAGATAATGACTCCCTTATAATGATAATAGTAATAATTATTTTGCCACCTCGAGTTTATAAAGTAATAAAGGTAGGATTTAAAAAATCTAATAAATAAATAAATGTTAGGAAGAGATATAAAATGGAGCACTTTGCAATTTTCTGTTGCAACCCTCCCTGGTTACCTATCTATACGCCAGGCTGTTCTTATCAAAGGTACCTTTGCTCCTTTATAGAAAATTAAACCTCATTATAACTGAAATAGGAACCGCTCGCCTGCATTATGCAACTACAAAAATATGCAACCTTTGACTTCGAAAGACTTGGAATAGAATGGAGGTGAAATGAAATATCACAATATGTTCCTGTCCTACTTTTTTGTGTTGTGGGGGGGAGTGTTATTTTGCCACTGATCTCGGCCTACATTAAACATAACAAAATATTCCTCTAGAAAAATGGTTCGGTCCAATTAATTGAATTGCAAGATTTTTCTACTTTTAAAAAAATATTAGCATTACAGTGCATTCATCTTTCGTTTCATTCATATTGCTTCTCTCTGTCTAATCTAGTCAAGTGAAAAGAAGGACTTGAAAGCAGGCTGAAAAAAGCCTTGAAAACAAGCTGGAAAAAGCCTCAAAAATCGATCACAAAAAAGCCTCAGGAATGGGCCAAATAAAGGCCTTAAAAACCAGTCCCATAAGCCCCACAAAACCAGGCCGAACAAAGCCTCAAAAACAGACTGAAAAAAGTCCCCAAAATTGTTGTGGTTAGCTCTGGCCCAGCTCCTGCCCCAAGGAATGTGAAGATGGATGTGGGGGAAACATCCACATGCCGCAGGCCTGTTTTGCTCCCGATGGAATCTGCTGATGAAGGCTCCTCTGACCAAGAAGATATGAGTGACAGGGAGGAGGAGAGTGGGGCAGACAGCTCAGAAGGAGATCAATTATCTAGCTCCTCCTTGGATTCAGAACAAGAGTTAATGATACAGCCACGCATGCGGAGAGCGATGCATAGGCAGCAACAACTGAGAGATTACTATCAAAGAAAATGAGGCCACCTGTGGTTGGGTGGGGCTGTGGTAATTAGTGAGGCTGCTATAAATAGCAGCCTGTGAGTTTGGCCATTGTGGAGGATTATCTGATACTTGTGTTTCATGACTGCTTTACTTTGACTTTTGTGCTGATTTTCCCCCGCTTTGAAACTAAACCAGAGCAAAGTGTGTTTCACTTTGTGAACGAAGGACTGTGAATTGCCTCACAGCTGCAAGCTAAGTATCACAGAACTGATAAGGGACTTGTACAAATTACCAGTTTGTTTGGAGACGAGTGCTCTTTGCTATCCCAAAAGAGGGCTTAGTTTAAGTGAATTTTCATTATAAAGAACATTGTTTTGCATTTTCAAACGTGTGTGTGTCTGAAATTTGTACCTGTGAATTTTGGGGAGGAGTCTACCAGAGAGCCCGGCAGAGCACATACATACATACATATATACGAATGAATGGAAGGGGCAGCAAGGTGGGACTATTCCAAAGGCTGAGTTTGCTTTCACCGCAACCAGACACAGGATCTTCTGTCCCATCTCAAGTTGGGTGGGTGACCCTCCTCAAAACAGTTCCTTTCCCTTCCAGCTCTTCCTCTCTCCACAGTTGGCTACCACCATTTGTGTGTTTTGTAACGTAAAATAATCTTCAACAAAGCGCTCTTTTCATGGTTTTCTTTCTAAAGTAAAGCCACCTGTAATGAAATATTTTCAAAAAAACGGATTTCTAGGCTCACCAAATAGAACTTTGGCAGGAAGAGAGATTACGCCCAAGAGCAAATATTTGGGGGAAATTAACCTTAGAACAAAATCTGCTTTCTTTTCAAAATGGTAAAACTCCAGTGATACATTTCCTCCCAAATTGCTAAAATCCAGCAATTTTGTTAAATATCCTAACTATGTTGTCAAGAGACAACCAATGTCCTTCACATCTCTTTGAGCTGGCAGTAAGCACATGGCCTTGAAGTTTAAAATTGCCCAGAAAACTGGTAGAAATTTAATTCTAGGTTCTACCTAAGAAGTTGGTACCCAGATTATTAAAACTGCCCAGAACATCATTGGGCTCCAGCTACCTGCCCTGGATGACATCTTCACATCTCGCTATTCTAGGAAGGTGCATACTATTCTCAAAGACTCTTCTCATCCTGCTTACAATCTTTCTGAACTGTTGCCTTCTGGCAGAAGATACAGAACAACTAGAACTCGGACCACACGTTTCCTGAATAGTTTTTATCCCAGAGCTATACTCACACTTAACAACAAACTAAAGGGTCATCATCAGTGAACTGTTGGACAATATTACTCAGTTTGTCATGTAGATGGTTGAGTGCTTTAGGGTGGGGGATTTGTAGTGGGTGGGACATTTTATTCCATTTTTTAATTCTATTTTTAATTCTATTTTTAAATTTACCTATTCTAATTTTATGTATGGTGGGACTGGTCTCTGGGTGTCACACGATTTTCGTTGCCAATGACAATTCGTTGTTTTGACAATGACAATAATTTTATTATTATTATAGACCCTGCCAATTTGGAAACCTTTGGTCAGGAATAAATCTTATCATCTTTCACTCAACTTCTCAGCTAAACTAGGTAGAAGATTCACAGGTGCAATAATTGTAGGCCACAATAAACCAAGCAACACCATTCTTACTGGCTGTAGAAAGTAAAGAAGATAATCTTGATAGAAATATACCAGTTACAACACGATAGGAAAGTGGCTGGAAGAAATTCTGAATGAGGAAATTGAGAAAAAAACAGAATTATTTCTACTAGGGATTTTTAATAAAATTTACAAAAAGGCAATTAAATACTTGATTATCCACATTTTAACAACGGGCTCTTTCATTGTTACTCTCTGCAAATAATGTTTTCCAAGCCCTAAGTCTTTGCAGGATTTTTTTCATTGCTCTAACATGCTCCGAATAAGTTTCTTTCCAGCCCTAACCAGGTGCTAACGATATTCCCAGCTCTTACCGGCATTATTATTATTATTATTATTATTATTATTATTATTATTATTATTAATTAGAGTTGTATGCCGCCCTTCTCCGGAGACTCGGAGCGGTTTACAACAGCAAAACAATACAAATCCATTAGTTTAAAAAAGACCATTTAAAAACCCTTAATATAAAAACAATCATACATCTCATGCAAACCATACATAAAGCGGAAAGGGCCCAGGGGAATCAATTTCCCCATGCCTGATGACAAAGGTGGGTTTTAAGAAGTTTGCAAAAGGCAAGGAAGGTGGGGGCAATCCTAATCTCCAGGGGAGTTGGTTCCAGAGGGTTGGGGCCGCCACAGAGAAGGCTCCTCCCCTGGATCCCGCCAGACGACATTGTTTGCAAGCTCTTTCATTGTTATTCTCTGCGAATAATGTTTTCCATGCCCTAAGTCTTTGCAGGGTTTTTTCCATTGCTCTACTTGCTCCGAATGTTTCTTTCCCAGTGCTAATGAGGTTCCCAGCTCTTACTGGCTTCTTTCATTGTTACTCTCTCCGAATAAAGTTTCTTTCCAGCGCTAACCAGGTGCTAACGATGTTCCCAGCTCTTACTGGCTTGCAAGCTCTTTCACTGTTACTCTCTGCAAAGAATGTTTTTCAAGCCCTAAGTCTTTGCAGGGTTTTTTCCATTGCTCTACTTGCTCCAAATGTTTCTTTCCAGCCCTAACCAGGTACTAACAATGCTCCCAGCTCTTTCCAGCTTGCAAGCTCTTTCATTGTTTCCATGCTCTGTGAAGAATGTTTTTCAAGTCCTAAGCCTTTGCAGGGTTTTCCCCATTGCTTTACCTGCTCCAAATGTTTCTTTCCAGGTGCTAATGATGTTCCCAGCTCTTACTGGCTTGCAAGCTCTTTTATGGTTACTCTCTCCGAATAAAGTTTTTTTAAAGCCCTAACCAGGGGATAAAATAATGTACTGACTAAGGACACCAGCCAGATGAATACCTGGTAAGCACATTCTTTTCCTTATTTCCCTCCCCCAAAACTAAGGTGCATTTTATACTCCGCTGCGTCTTATACACTGAAAAATACAGTATGTATCATTACCCATTGAGCTGCTTTCTTGTCATGTGTACATGTGTGAGCATGTGTACATGAAGATTTGTCTAGAAGTTGTAATGCTTCTTTTTAATTTTATTAATTTAACCCCTAGTGATATTGGACTATTTGCCCAACTTCTCAGTTCAGAAAGCCAGTATTATCCAAATGCATTACTAGGTAGCCTAATCAATCATTATTCAATTACAAAATTCCAGTTATTGATTGCTAATGAAACAGTCTTACAGAGTGGAATAATCGATTAAAAAAAAGGTTTTATTACAAACTCACGTCTGGAATAGGCGATGCATTCTTATGGGGCCAGAGAGAAATATTTCCACTCAATGTATGGTTAATTTGATTAGTTATTGAAGAAGCAGCCCAGTCTCTTTTCCTTAACTCAAACTTGAATTAATCTTGAAAGGGAGATGAAAACATAATTTGATTTTTTCCAAGGGGCTAAATTGGATCCGGTTATTTTATTTATTTTATTTCTTTATTTTGTCCAATACATAGTAATACACAATGAAGGTAATAGAGGACACCTTCGAGGAAATAGAATTAGAGAAAGAATAGAAGAGAGAATATAGGATAAAATAATCAATGAGAGAATAGAAGAAAGATATAGGGATAGAAGAGAAGATATACGGGATATAGGAGAGACAATAGGACAGGGGTCGGAAGGCACTCTAGTGCACTTATGCACGCCCCTTACTGACCTCTTAGGAATCTGGAGAGGTCAACCGTGAACAGGCTAAGGGTAAAATGTTGGGGGTTAGGGGATGATACTACGGAGTCCGGTAATGAGTTCCACACTTCAATAACTCTATTACTAAAGTCGTATTTTTTACAGCCAAGTTTGGAGCCGTTAATATTGAGCTTGAATCTGTTATGTGTTCTTCTGTTGTTGTGGTTGAAGCTGAAGTAGTCCCTGACAGGCAGGACGTTGCAGCATATAATCTTGTGGGCAATACTTAGATCATGTTTAAGGCGTCTTAGTTCTAAGCTTTCTAGACCCAGGATTGTAAGTCTAGTTTCATACGGTATTCTGTTACGGGAGGAGGAATGTAGGGCTCTTCTAGTGAAGTATCTCTGGACATTTTTGAGGCTGTTAATGTCTATGTTAATGTCTAATGTTTGGGTTTGATGCTTTCTCTGCGGTAATCTATGTAAAGGTTTGTTTCACCAAGTTCATAGCATCTCTTGAGTTCTGCCCGTAGTTCGCGAGAGCGAATACTTTGGAGGAGAGAATCCTCCAACGTATAATATAATCCTACGTAGCTTCTGCTCTGGCAATCTCTCACTATTTACCAGAGCTTACAAAACTTTTGCCAGACCCATCCTCAAATACAGCTCCTCTGTTTGGAACCCATATCGCATCTCAGACATTAACACCCTTGACATTGTGCAACCATCGTAAACATGAACCAGTAGCCAAGCATCTTAATTTTAATCTTGTGACCTTGGGGATTCTGCAATGGTCATAAGTGTGGGAAAACAGTCATAGGCCACTTTTTTCTGCCCCGTTCCAATTTTGAAAGGTCACAAATTGATAGGTTGCAAGTCGAGGATTATTCATACTTGAGTAATCGAAGATGACCTCTTGGTGGCAGCAGATATATACTGTATACAGGATATGTATTTAAAATTGCTAATCCTTTGCTGCCATCTGCTGGACATGTGGATTTGGCAGCCTAAAGACAGTAGCTTTGAATGTGTGAATTCTGTGCCACTTATCCAAATATTTGTTCCAGCTACCAAGAAAAAACTGGCTCTGGATTCGGTAACATTTTTGGCAAACGCTGTGTAATTGGCAAGGCTGGATTATTCCGGCAACGTAGCAACAGTTATTTTTGTGGCAGTTTCTCACCAACACTGAAAGCATCTCTGAGTGATTTTTTGCAATACGGAGCTTTTAACTGGGAGTGGGAAAGGGAAAACACTAATCTTCAGCCAAACTTTCACATTCACAGTTGGTTTAATTGCTTAATTGCTGTTATTGACAATCTTGTTAAACAATAATGAAATGCTTGTTTACCTTTTAAAGCTTGCCCGAAGCTTCCCATCCCGCCTGATTAATTCCAAGCTTGTTATTTACAAAAGCTGTTAAATGCCTATTGATTAACTTCCAAAGAAAGAAACTTTAAAAATAAGTTCAAAAGAAATACCCACCGGGCAACGTCCCGACTAACTAAATCGTAGTTAATTGGACAGTCGCTTTCATCCCGTATGTCAAGGATTTATTTATTTATTTATTTATTTATTTATTCTTTGTCCAATATACAATACATATGGAAGAGAAGAGACATTAAGTAATATATATAAAAATAGAAAGTAAAAAAGAAGAGAAGTAGATGGGAGGGAGAGAATATATATGATATAAGAGATAGGGAGAGAATATATATTATATTACATCAAACCACACCCAGCCACCAGTATTTATAGAAGGAAGGCAGCTAAGGTCTCGCAGTGTTCGCCTGAGAACAAGGACAGAAACACCAGCCTGAAGATGACGAGTGGGACCTCGTCGAAACGTCGCCAGAAATTTCCAAATCCTACACGGGAAGAAACCCGAATATACCAAGACCGTCATATATACACACACACACACACACACACACACACATATATATATATACAGAGAGAGAGAGAGGGGGAGAGAGAGAGAGAAGGAGAGAATATATATAATATATGAGATAAAGAAAGACAATTGGACAGGGGACGATAGGCACGTCAGTGCACTTATATACACCCCTTACTGGCCTCTTAGGAACCTGGAGAGGTCAATCGTGGAGAGTCTAAGGGAGAAATGTTGGGGGTTGGGAGTTGACACTATTGAGTCCGGTAATGAGTTCCACGCTTCGACAACTCGATTGTTAAAGTCATATTTTTTACAGTCAAGTTTGGAGCGGTTAATATTAAGTTTGAATCTGTTGTGTGCTCTTGTGTTGTTGCGGTTGAAACTGAAGTAGTCGTTGACCGGAAGGACGTTGCAGCATATGATCTTGTGGGCAGTACTCAAATCGTGTTTTAGGCGCCACAGTTCTAAGCTTTCAAGACCCAGATGGTTGCTGTCAGTCTTGATTCATTGTTTGGCTTGGTTGTTTGGTTTTGTGGCTTACCATGTTGTGTAAACTCTGCCATTTGGACTAGTTTATGGCTCGGTTTATTGCAAAGCCACACTGGCTTAACTGTGTTCTGTCATTGTGGCCATTTGGTCTCTGGCTGGGAATTATAAATACAGTGGTACCTCTACCCACAAACGCCTCAACTTACAAACTTTTCTAGATAAGAACCAGGTGTTCAAGATTTTTTTGCCTCTTCTCAAGAACCATTTTCCACTTACAAAACCGAGCCTCCGAAACTGTAATTGGAAAAGGCAGGGAGAAGCCTCCGTGGGACCTCTCTAGGAATCTCCTGGGAGGAAACCGGGCCGGGAAAAGCGAGGAGAAGCCTCTGTGGGTCCTATCTAGGAATCTCCTGGGAGGAAACAGGGCCGGAAAAGGCATGGAGAAGCCTCTGTGGGTCCTATCTAGGAATCTCCTGGGAGGAAACAGGACTGGAAAAGGAGGGGAGAAGCCTCTGTGGTGCCTATCTAGGAGTCTCCTGGGAGGAAACGGGGCCAGAAATGGCAGGGAGAAGCCTCCATGGGGCCTCTCTAGGAATCTCCTGGGAGGAAACAGGGCCGGAAAAGGCAGGGAGAAGCCTCTGTGGGGCCATTCTAGGAATTTCCTGGGAGGAAATGGGGCCTCTACCCTCCCTGTGGTTTCCCCAATCGAACGCATTATTTGCTTTTACATTGATTCCTATGGGAAAAATTGCTTCTTCTTACAAACAAACAAACAAACAAACAAACAAACAAACAAACAAACAAACAAACTGTATTCTGTAAATGCCAGCTTCAAAGAGACCAGCAGCGCCACCTGGTGGCACTCCATTTAACGCCAATCTTAGAAATTGGGGGGGGGACCAGACTCATAGACCCTAATAGTACTTAAACCAAACTGACTGCAAAACGGAAAGTGTGAAGCGCTTCCCTGACTAGACAAACAATAGGAAAAAAATAAAATAAAACCAAAGCAGTAAAGCAGGAACGCATTATAAATTATTATTATTATTATTATTATTATTATTATTATTATTATTATTATTATTATTATAGCCCTCCACTCCTCCACTGGCAACAAAATATCCTACGCCACTAGACTCACAATCCTAGGTTTAGAAAGCTTAGAACTACGTCGCCTTAAACGCGACCTAGGCACAGCCCATAAAATCATCTGCTACAACGTCCTTCCTGTCAACGACTACTCCAGCTTCAACCACAACAGCACACGAACACACAACAGATACAAACTTAAAGTAAACCGGTTGCAGAATTGGAAGGGGCCTTGGAGGTCTTCTAACCTTCTGCCCAGGCAGGAAACCCTACACTCCTTCAGACAAAGGGTTCTCCAACATCTTCTTAAAACCTCCAGTGTTGGATCATTTACAACTTCTGGAGGGAAGCTGTTCCATTGGTTAATTCAGGGGTTCTCAACCTGGGGGTCGGGATCCCTTTAGGGGTCGAAAGACCATTTCCTAGGGCACTGTTTCCCAACCTTGGCAATTTGAAGATATCTGGACTTCAACTCCCAGAATTCCCCAGCCAGCGAATGCTGGCTGGGGAATTCTGGGAGTTGAAGTCCAAATATCTTCAAGTTGCCAAGGTTGGGAAACACTGTCCTAGGGGTCCACTAAGACCAGGGGTGGGCTGCTGCCCAGACAGGGGGGAACACAGTTGTGTAGCAAAAACGGAGCTCCATCCCAGAGCAGCCAATTTGCACTGAAAGATGCTGAAAGAAAATGCAAGGCATCCTGCATAAGCCATGTCGACAGTGTGATAGTAAAAAATTTGGTAGCCCTTCACTGCCTAAGACCCTGGGAAAAGATAAATTTCCCATGGATTTAGAAACTAAAGCTTCTATTCTGACACCTATTGGAACATATTTTTACAATCTGGCCAATCAGGCTTTTACTGTGGGGCTGTCCCTTTGACCTCCCTGCCAATCAGCTTAAAGCTCTGTTGGGAGAATTGGCACTAGACTTATGGTTGGGGGTCACCACAACATGAGGAACTGTATTAAGGAGTCGAGGCATTAGAAAGATTGAGAACCACTGGGTTAATTGTTCTCACTGTCAGGAAATTTCTCCTTAGTTCTAAGTTACTTCTCCCCTTGTTTAGTTAGTTTGTTTGTTTGTTTGTTTGTTTGTTTGTTTGTTTTAGTCCAATACATAATACGCATTGAAGAGAAAGATATGTAATAATATAAGTAAAGAAAAGAATAGAAGAAAAGATATAAAAGTATAGGTGAACATATTTCAAAGGAAGAAAAGATAAATGAGATAAGGAGAGACAATTGGACAGGGGATGGAAGGTATACTGGTGCACTTATGCACGCCCATTGCCACCCATTGCTTCTTAAGCTGCCCTCAAGTGCTTTGGAGCAGTGTTTCCCAACCTGCTGGGGACTTCTGGGAGTTGAAGTCCAGATATCTTCAAGTTGCCAAGGTTGGGAAACACTGCTTTGGAGAATAGGTTGACTCCTCCTTCTTTGTGGCAACCCCTGAGATATTGGAAGACTGCTATCGTGTCTCCCCTGGTCCTTCTTTTCATTAAACTAGCCATGCCCAGTTCCTGCAACCGTTCTTCATATGTTTTAGCCTCCAGTCTCTAGTAAGAAATCCATAGAAAATATATTCGTGGCTGAGGAAATATTTGAGTAGGGAATTCCACAATTTGATCTGTTGAGCTTTCATTAAATTATGCTTACTTATCTGAATAAACTAGAATATTTTGCTACCTTTTCTTCCGCCGGGAGCTGCATCTTTACAATCATCCCTTGTGCCAATAACATTATGCTGACATTTCTTTTTCTTCTGTTTTTATCCTGTTTTTAAAACCGCCTCTTTTAAACTGCAGAAAAGCTGTTTGCACCAAGAGAGGGCAGTCTGTGACTGAAATCTAAAACTTTCAGATATCGTCCAGAAGGGTCCTTCTGGGCAGGAAATGTTGAGCATGGTTTTTTGCTTTGACCTCTGCTTGGGGGGGTTATGGAATAGTGAAATAATGTTAAAGTTCCTGGAACATTAGGGATTAACAATGTTTGGAGAGAGAGAGAGACAGACATAGAGAGGAGACAGAGAGAGAGAGACAGAGAGGGAGAGGAAGGAAGGAAGGAAGGAAGAAAAGGAAAGAAAGAAAAGGAAGGAAGGAAGAAAGGAAGAAAGAAAAAAAGAAAAAGAAAGAAAGAGGAAAGAAAGAGAGAGAAAAAGAAAGAAAGAAAGAAAGAAGAAAGGAAGAGAAAGAAAGAAAGAAGAAAGGGAGAGAGAGAGAGAGAGAGAGAGAGAGAAAGAAAGAAAGAAAGAAAGAAGAAAGGAAGAGAGAGAGAAAGAAAGAAAAAGAAAGGAAGGAAGAGAGAGAGAAAGGAAGAGAGAAAGAAAGAAAGAAAAAGAAAGAAAGAAGAAACGAAGAGAAAGAAAGAAATAAGAAAGGAAGAGAGAGAGAGAAAGAAAGAAAGAGAAAGAAAGAAGAAAGGAAGAGAGAGAGAGAAAGAAAGAAAAAGAAAGGAACGGAGAGAGAGAGAAAGGAAGAGAGAAAGAAAGAAAGAAAGAAAGAAAAAGAAAGAAAGAAAGAAAGAAAGAAAGAAAGAAAGAAAGAAAGAAAGAAAGAAGCCACCACCATCCTCTGCGCATCCCTCAAGCGCAACTCTCCAATCTCGCGCGGAAAAGGAAAAGCAATTCACAGCCGAGAGGCCGCAAACAACCAGCGAGCCCCTCCCGTTCGAAAGGGCGGGGTCTGTGTGTGTGTGAGAGAGAGCGGGAGGAGCCCTGGTTCTCCTGCTCCAATGAAAAGACGCTTCCGCGCCAAGCCCTCGGGAGCGGCAGCCAATGGGCGGCCCACCTGCCCCTTCGTATTTATAGTTCCTATTTAAAGAGCCCTCCGGAGGTTCGTTCTGGCTCTCGGGCGGGGCGGGCTGGCTCGGAATGCGGAAAAGTCCCGGTTTGCAGATTCCCTCCATCCCGCAACGCCGACCGTCGCGTTTGCCAACGGCTGGGAGGAGGGGAATGTGGGGCCCTTCGGAAAAGCTGCACAAGCTTCCTTGTGTGTGTGCGTGTTGCGCTCTGTGACGCGGAAGATGGAGAGGCTAGGAAGGTTCACACGTCACGCGGAACCCCGGGTCACCGAGCATAACGGAGGGTGGGTGAATGGGCTCATCAGAGGTGTCAAGGCATTGTCCCAAAGGTTTCTTTTTCAAGAGGCAGCTGGGTTTATTTTTTTAATTTTATTTTATTTTTGTATTATATTATATATTTTATTTTATAATTTATATTTTATTTTATATTCTATTTGTATTTTTTATTTGATTATTTATTTTATTTATTTATTAGATTTGTAGGCCGCCCCTCTCCCTGGACTCGGAGCGGCTCACAACAAAATAATAATGTAAATAAATCTAATATTAAAAAAATAAAATAAAAACCCAATATGAAAACCATGCAGCACAATCATTCCATACATAAACTATGTATACCCAGGGGTATGTAGTCCCCCCCCCATTTTTATTTTATTATTCATTTTATTTTATTTATTTATTTAAAAAATAATTATATCTTTGTTTTGGAAGATGCCCAGCTTAGAATTTTGTAGGGGATGCTGGTTTGATAACCTGTTTTATGGTCCTTAGAGCTTTTTCTCCCTAAAGGATTTCACCAAATTAAAAGGGAAATACTAATTACTCAGAAACAACATCAGCGATTTGACTAAAAGATTTATTGCACAGAGTGCAGCTGAGTGGCAGTACAACACCCAACATGCCCTCAACTGACCTTACAAACCATGGAACTGCGTTTCCTCAACACGATAAGCTAAACTGATTACTCACGGCTTAGGGCAGGGAGGGGGAACTGTGGGCCTTTCATGACTTATGGACTTCAGCTCCTAGAATTCCTGAGCCATGCTGGGAGATGAAGTCCACAAGTCATGAAAAGGCCCATGGTTCCCCACTTCTGCCTCAGGAATTCTGGGAATTGAAGTCCGCAAGTCAGAAGATCTTGACAGACTTGAACATTGAGTTCTTTAGGCATGGAAGCCAGCTGGGTGACCTTGGGCCTGTCACACACTCTCAGTCCAACCCACCACACAGTGTCGTTGTTGATATGTGTGTATGTGTGCGTGAAATATATTTTGCTGATAATGAAAATGAAGAGAGACTAGTATAGATCTATTTCAAACTACTTAGCTCTCATCAGCTAGCCATACCTTTTACTGGACTTGCTGATGAGAGGTAAGTAGCTTGAAATTTATTTATTTAGTCCAATACACAATACATATTGAAGAGAATAGACATGAAGTATTATATATAAAGAGAAGCTATAAAAATAGAGAAGATATATAAAGGAAGAAAAGATATATGATATATGAGATAAGGAGAGACAATTGGACAGGGGACGAAAGGCAGGTTAGTGCACTTATGCACACCCCTTACTGACGTCTTAGGAACCTGGAGAGGTCAATCGTGGAGAGTCTAAGGGAGAAATGTTTGGGGTTAGGGGTTGACACTACTGAGTCTGGTAATGAGTTCCACGCTTCGACAACTCGATTGCTAAAGTCATATTTTTTACAGTCAACCTTGGAGCGATTAATATTAAGTTTGAATCTTGCGTGCTCTTGTGTTGTTGCGGTTGAAGCTGAAGTAGTCATCGACAGGCAGGACGTTGCAGCGTATGATTTTGTGGGCAATACTTTGATCGTATTTTAGGCATCGTAGTTCTAAGCTTTCTAGACCTAGATCTATACTAGTCTCCCTTTATTTTCATTACCATTATATGGAATGTAGTTTGTCGGCTATAAAATTTAACTGCCTTGAATAGCCCCTGGAGCGTCCGGTAGGCAAAAAGGAAGCAGTATACATGCATAAATGCACCAAAGTGCCTTCCGTCCCCTGTCCTAATGTTTCTTTTACTAGTGTCATGTATATAAATATTATTATATCTTTGTTTACCACCAATGTGCATTTCATGATCCCTCATTTTTTGCTGGGGATGCATTCCAAGACTACCTGTGAAAAACAAATTTACATGAAGTAGAGGAAAGTAGTTTTTTAATGTATTTAACAAGTATTTGGACTTTTAAAACCCACCCTTTGCATTAAGCAGTCATTCTATGTTTCTCAGCTGGAACTACATGTGATATCCTACCAGTTTCTTTAATAGAGTACAGGAGTACTGTAGAAGAATTTTATGAATTTTTAACGGATTTAAATTTTTTAATGGATTTAAGCCCCCTTTGAAAACCCGTGAAATAGCAAATCCGGGAAAGATAAACCGTGAAGTAGCCAGGGTAAGCAGATGGTGTTTCTGTCCTTGTTCTAGGGCAAACAAAGCGAGACCTGAGCTGCCTTCCTTCTATAAATACTAGTGGCTGGGTGTGGTTTGATGGCTCAGCAATTGCCTGCTGTGTAGAAACTTCCTGGTGAGTCAGTGGGGTAACACCTGGGGTCATTGATGTAACTGAGGTATGCTGATTAGTTAATGGTTGTAGATTAGGCGTGATATCCTGAGTAGTTGGAGCTTGCAGGCTACTTGATTGTTTTGCAATGTTTGTTCTGAGTCTGGTTTCAGTTTCTATATATACAGTGTACAACCTTAACATTAACAACCATGAAAAGGAAGGCATATTTTTTGCTGATAATGAAAAGGAAGGGATACTCATTGAATTCTTTGTTCTGTACAAAGTTGAATGTGCTGACAACATGTGTAAATTTATTGTCAATCAGTGTTGCTTCCTAAATGGGCAGTTCGATTTCACAGAAGTTTGATTTACCTGGAGTGTTGTTTAAATGTTCCCTTTATTTAATTATTTTTGAGCAATGTGTGTGTAAGGTATTTTCTGCTTTGAGTAATTTATAAAAAAAGAACACAATAAAGGAAGGATATAAATAACATCTCCCAGTTCATTTGTTCCACTCTTCTTCTGGTTCTGCTCTAGCCATCTCTGTTTTCGGCACCAACAGCAAAACATAAAAGCTGTCACATTGTTCAGTTGGCAGAACATTTTGGTAACACTAATATGAATAAAGAAAGAGCAGCACCAGAGTTTTAAGCCCATAGATCTTCTGTTCCAAAGTTTGACCAGATGTGTACGCTGATTGTTCCTTTCCGATGTTCTCTGTGTCCTGTGTTAAATATTTGGGAGGGGGAGAAAAAAGCTCCAGAGCTCAAACTTAAATCATCTCCAGGACAGATGGATAATTCCCTTGTTGTGACATGTGTCATTAATGATGGGGTTGAAATTACGTTCAATAGGAACGGAGACATTTTAATAGCAGCTTGCCTCTGGCTTCTTCCACCAGCTCCCCAGTGAGGTTTACCAATTGACATCTTTATTTGGTTTTTAAAAATATTTAAGGGACGGCTGCCAACTTCTATAAGAGCTGCTTTCCATATGTTTTCTGCATGTGGTTGATTCTAGGGAGAAGAACATCCGACACGGTTTACAGTGATCCCGCGATTTTTGCAGGGGTTGCGTTCCCAGACTGCCCGCAAAAGTCGAATTTCCGCGAAGTAGAGATGCGGAAGTAAAAACACCATTTTTGGCTATGGACAGCCAAAAACTACCCCCGCGCACCCTTTTCCAAGGCTGCGCAAGGAGCCGGGCTTGAAGTTGGGGGCGGGGAGCGACGAAAGTGCGGAGGCCGGCAAATATTGTTTCAAATGTTGGCCGCCCCCCCAGCGCCTCCGGCCCCCTCGCCGCTACCCCCGCCCACCCGATCCGCCCCTCTCACCAGCTTTCTTGGGGCATGGGTCCTCTGCAGCAGCACTGGCGGCTACGGCTTCTCGTCCTCCTCATTTGGCCGCTAGCCGCTCTGAGCACTTTGAGAATGCCCACCCCGCCCCTCTGGCAGTCCCTTAGCTGAGAGTGCTTTCGTCCCAGCTGTCAGCGAGGGGGCTGCAGGAGAGGCGGGGCAGGCGTTCTCACAAAGAGAGAGCAACAGACAGAGCGAGATAGAAAGGAGAGAGGGAGAAAGAGAGAGAGAGCAAGAGGGGGGAGAGTGGAAGGTAGAGAGAAAGGAAGGGAGAGACAGAGAAAGAGAGAGAAGATAGGAAGGAAGAGAGAGAGTGAGAGAGCAAGAAAGAAAGAGTGAGAGAGGAGAGTGGAAGGAAGAAAGCAAGAGAGAGAGGAGTGGAAGGAAGAGAGAGGGAGAGAGAAATGATAGAAAAAAGGGGAGAAAAAAAGAGAAATGAGAAAATGATTGAAGCAGAGAATGACCGGAAAGAGAAAGAGAGAGAGAAGTGACTCTTGGTGATGATGTATGACATCATCGGGTGGGAAAAACCGTGGTATAGAAAAAAACCCGCGGAGTATTTTTTAATTAATATTTTTTGAAAAACCGTGGTATAGCCGTTTCGCAAAGTTTGAACCCGCGAAAATCGAGGGATCACTGTATATACCCATCTGGTGGAAAAACTTCATCCGATTTTTGTAGGTCAAATTTCTGAGAAAGCTCAAGAAGCAAGGATTTTGTGTTTATTCAGTTGACAATCACACATCAAAGCTGGCCGAATTTTTAACAAGGTTAGTCTGAAGTCTGAGAATGAGCAAAGCCATAGGTATCTTTTCAAACTTTGGAGCAGTCCACAGAGAAAGTGTCAAATTGTCAAAATGATGACTCAACTCTTATTGAGAGAAGTGCTGAATGCATCAAAGATGGAAAGTTAAAGGCAGAGAAGAAGGAAGCCCCGATGACTTATGCTTCCTCTCCTGTTCCGTGTTCACGACACTGGAAGTCAGATCTCCGCATTTTCTCTTCGTTGCTCAATAGCATAAAAAAAAAAAAATTCCAAAAGAGGGATTGACGAAGATCAACAGCTATAGGTTGTTGTGGCCTTCCAGCGGCCAGCGGAGCTGGCTGCAGACTTGGACAATGAGGAGGTTGGGGAGGAACATGGTCCAGTCCTGGAGTCCAAGGAAGGCTCTGATGAGTGCTCTGCATTGGAGGCAGAGATGGGGCCTGGGCTGTCCAACAGTTATCTGCTGCCTTCGGAATCGGAGATAAGTTGAGCTAAAGAACAGCTGGAGCCTGTTCCCAATATGTGTACACAGAGAGCTGTATGTGATTCCTAGAGAGGCCCCATGTAGTCTTCTCCCCGCCTTTTCCGGCCCTGTTTCCTCCCAGGAGATTCCTAGAGAGGCCCCACAGAGGCTTCCCCCTGCCATTTCCAGCCCTGTTTTCTCCCAGGAGATTTCTAGAGAGGCCCCATGGAGGCTTCTCCCTGCCTTTTCTGGCCCCGTTTCCTCCCAGGAGATTTCTAGAAAGGCCCCACAGAGGCTTCCCCCTGCCATTTCCAGCCCTGTTTTCTCCCAGGAGATTTCTAGAGAGGCCCCAAGGAGGCTTCTCCCTGCCTTTTCTGGCCCCGTTTCCTCCCAGGAGATTTCTAGAGAGGCCCCACCTTTTCCGGTTACAGTTTCGGAGGCTCGGGTTTGTAAGTGGAAAATGGTTCTTGAGAAGAGGGGGGGAAAAATCTTGAACACCCGGTTCTCATGTATAGAAGTTCGTAAGTAGAGGCATTCTTAGGTAGAGGTACCACTGTATCTCCTTGTGCGTAGGGAACCATGGCTCTGATTTTCTCTCTCTCTTAAGATTTCTCTTTCAAGGGAAATATAATATTCTGCCTTTTAAATATTTCCTGAAATATTTCATTCCCCTGGGTGGAATGGGTGCTAACTTGCTACAAGGCGTTAAAGGAAACAAGGCTAAAATGCTGTCGGACGAAGACAGGAACTCCAGATTGGAAGGCAGAAATACGTAAGCAAGCCGTTTACTCATGGCAGGCTTAACCATGGTGACACGAGGCACGGAGAGATTTATTGTTGATTGTACACTAAAGTGCATTTCAAAGTAAGGGAAGGGGAAATGAATCACTTTGCAGAAAGGAAGATATTCCATTTGGTATTTATTAAGAGATGGGGGGGAGAATAAAGCCAAGCACTTGCTCTCTACATGGGGCTACCTTTGAAAAGTGTTCGGAAACTTCAGATCGTGCAGAATGCAGCTGCGAGAGCAATTATGGGCTTCTCCAAGTATGCCCATGTTACACCAATACTCCGCAGTCTGCATTGGCTGCCGATCAGTTTCCGGTCACAATTCAAAGTGTTGGTTATGACCTATAAAGCCCTTCATGTCACCGGACCAGAATATCTTCAGGACCGCCTCCTGCCGCACGAATCCCAGCGACCGGTTAGGTCCCACAGAGTGGATCTTCTTCGGGTCCCGTCGACTAAACAATGTCATCTGGCGGGACCCAGGGGAAGAGCCTTCTCTGTGGGGACCCCGACCCTCTGGAACCAGCTCCCCCCTGAGATTAGAACTGCCCCCACCCTCCCTGCCTTTCGTAAACTCCTTAAGACCCACCTTTGCCGTCAGGCATGGGGGAACTAAAACACCTCCCCCTTGCCCATGTTGTTTTGTTGATTGATTGACTGTGTGCCTGTTTTTTTTATATATACTGTTTTTATGAGATTATTAATTTTAAATTGTAACTAGATGGGAGGGCATTGGATTTGGTATTATGTACTGTACTGTTTTTTATTATTGTTGTGAGCCGCCCCGAGTTTGCGGAGGGGGCGGCATATAAATCCAATAAACCTAACCTAACCTAACCTAACCTATTAATCGGGGTCTCAAGCAGAAGCTGGTGATAAATTAACGGCTTGCCACACTATCTATAGAAGGCCTGGTGTAAACCATAAAGCATTCCTTTGAGTGGTTCAAGGACATCCTATGCCCATCCACCTGGGCGGAAGCGGAGGAAGGACTTGCCAGCACAATCTGAGTGGGCAACGTGACAAGGTTGGGGGTAGGGAGGACAAGGGGTGTGAACTTTCAACCGAGTGGGAAACTCAAACTCAGGTTTCGAACTGCAGATTATGGGCAGAGTTTGCCTGCAATCCTGCACTGTAGTCAATGTGTCTGCAGTAGTTTCTTCGAAAATACGACCAGATCTTATTTTCTTTCGACACCTCCCTGCCCAAAAAGCGGCTAGGCCTTCTTTTTGAGAGGTGTCTTAATTTTCCCCCTGCAACAGTGATCGGACTCATTTGAGACAATGATGAAACCACATACAGACTACTACCCTTGTGGTGTGACCAGAACAATCTAGAACTGAACACTCAAAACCGTAGAAATGGACTTTAAGAGAAACCCTTCCACCCTTCCACCTCTCACAATACTAGACAACACAGTATCAACAGTAGAGACCTTCAAATTTCTAGGTTCTATCATATCTCAAGACCTAAAATGGTCACCTAACATCAAAAACATCATCAAGAAAGCACAACAAAGAATGTTCTTTCTGCGCCAGCTCAGGAAGCTCAAACTGCCCAAGGAGCTGCTGATACAGTTCTACAGAGGAATCATTGAGTCTGTCATCTGCACCTCTATAACTGTCTGGTTTGGTGCTGCAACCCAACAAGACCGACACAGACTTCAGAGGAGAATCAGAACTGCAGAAAAAACAATTGCTGCCAACCTGCCTTCCATTGAGGACCTGTAGACTGCACGAGTCAAAAAGAGGGCGGGGAAAATATTGACTGACCCCTCACATCCTGGACACAAACTGTTTCAAGTCCTACCCTCAAAACGTCGCTACAGAGCACTGCACACCAAGACAACTAGACACAAGAACAGTTTTTCCCCCGAATGCCATCACTCTACTAAACAAATAATTCCCTCAACACTGTCAGACTTTCTACTAAATCTGCACTTCTATTCTACTAGTTTTTCTCATCATTCCTTTCACCCATTTCCTCCCATGTTGACTGTATGACTGTAACTTGTTGCTTATATCCTAAGATTTTTATTAATATTGCTTCTTCATTGCTTATTTGACCCCTATGACAATCATTAAGTGTTGTACCACATGATTCTTGACAAATGTATATTTTATTTTATGTACGCTGAGAGCATATGCACCAAGACAAATTCCTTGTGTGTCCAATCACACTTGGCCAATAAAAATTCTATTCTATTCTATTCTTCTTTCACGAGCAAAATTAGCAAACTACACAACCCATGTGCCTTGCTTGGCCACTGGGCCACTTCTTTCATGGTCTTTCACTGGCCTTTGCCGGCAGGCCTGGGACCTTTAAGCATTGACATCTTGCTCTGACTGATAGTAGGATTGGAATTGGGTGAGTTTAGATGAAAGGGTTTAATATCGTGAATTTTAAGTCTTTGGTTTGAGGGTGGGGGTTTATAATTTACACCTGTAATTTGTATTGATTTTATTCTGTAAGCCACCCCGAGCCCCCTGAAGAAGGGCGGCCTAGAAATTTGACAAATACAGTGATCCCTCTATTATCGCGAGGGTTCCGTTCCAAGACCCCTCACGATAATCGATTTTTCGCGATGTAGGGTTGCGGAAGTAAAAACACCATCTGCGCATGTGCACCCTTTTTTTCTATGGCCGCGCATGCGTAGATGGTGGAGTTTGCGTTCCCCGCCGCCCACGCAAAGGGGAAACCCCATTCGGCTCCTCGCTGCTGCTGCGCTACCGAGCAGATCAGCTGCTGGGCGGCCGAAGGAACCTTCCCTGGGTCTTCCCCCTCTTGCTGGCGGGCGGGCGAGCGGCGGGCATCAGCGAGGAGCCGGGGTTTCCCCTTTGCGTGGGCGGCCGGGAAGACCCAGGTTGGGGGTTAGGGGGGGTGCTGGGAAGCCCCCCAGGCCGGCTGCGACCTTTTAAAACAGCCGCGCCGCTTCCCAGCTGAGTCCTGAAGCCAAACGCGGAAGTTCGCACCCCCCGAACCCGGGTTGGGGGTTCGGGGGGGTGCTGGGAAGCCCCCCAGGCCGGCTGCGACCTTTTAAAACAGCCGCGCAGCTTCCCAGCTGACTCCCGAAGCCAAACGCGGAAGTGGTTTTTTTTAAATTAATATTTTTTTAAAAATAGCGATATAGCGTTTCGCGAAGATCGAGATCGCGAAACTCGAGGGATCACTGTACATAAATATTGGTTGTAGGATGTATGAACATAGGTGCCTAATTTTTAACTGTGTGTTTTTAGAATGTAGTTTTATTATGTTGTAAGCTGTCCCGAGTGTCAGAAGGATGGCATAGAAGATATAGATAGATCTTATACAGTGGTACCTCTACCTAAGAACGTCTCTACTTATTAACTTTTCTAGATAAGAACTGGGTGTTCAAGATTTTTTTGCCCCTTTTCAAGAACCGTTTTCCATTTTACAAACCTGAGCCTCTGAAACTGTAACCGGAAAAGGCAGGGAGAAGCCTCTATGTGGCCTCTCTAGGAATCTCCTGGGAGGAAACAGGGCCGGAAAAGGCGGGGAGAAGCCTCTGTGGGGTCTAACAATCTCCTGGGAGGAAACAGGGCCTCCACCCTCCCTGTGGTTTCCCCAATCGTACATATCCTTTGCTTTGACATTGATTCCTATGGGAAAAATAGCTTCTTCTTACAAACTTTTCTACTTAAGAACCTGGTCACGGAATGAATTAAGTTCGTAAGTAGAGGTACCACTGTACCACTCTACAGAGGTAGGGCTGGATGCAAAAGGTCTGATCTGGACACCTACCAATAAAAGGTGCTGACAATAGGATTGGTTGGTTCGTGGGAGTAGGTTTCGTAAGTACTGTGATTGTGTACATGTGTAGGTGCTTTCACTTGCTGAGTTAGCATCTAATCCTGAAATTAGATCAGTATCAAATAAGAGTTGTTAATCTAATCTTATGCAGCATTTCCTTTGACAATATTACACTGCTAACCAGAGCATACAAAACATTTGTTAGACCAATTCCCGGATACAGCTCACCTGTCTGGAACCCACCTATCAGCCCTACCCCCTCTTGCCAGCCAATCAGAGACAGTCTGGCTCCTAATTTGGAACCTGTCAAGAAGAGAGGAAGTAGCGTCAAAGGAATCTCTGGAGGCCACCAAATCAGGGCAGGCTGTAGATTGGGGTACAATGGTGGTGGTTGGGCTGGAAATTGAAATTGGAGGGGAAGATGATCTATGGTGGTGCAGTGGTTGGAATGCAGTACTGCAGGCTATTTCTGCTGGCCACCTGCAATTTGGCGGTTTGAAATTCACCAGGTTCAAGGTTGACTCAGCTTTCCATCCTTCTGAGGTGGGTAAAATGAGCCAGATTGTTGGGGGCAATAGGCTGACTCTGTAAACCATTTAGAGAGGATTGTGAAGTGGTATATAAGTCTAAGAGGTATTGCTAAGGCTTTGTGCTGTCTTCTCCAACAGGCATCCTCCTAACCTGTCAAATTGCCATTCCCATCTCCCTCCCCTTTAGGGGTAGTGATTTCTGACAGTCTCAAAATGGATGAACAGTGCAGTCAGGCGGTAGGGAAAGCAAGTAGGATGCTTGGCTGCATAGCTAGGGGTATAACAAGCAGGAAAAGGGAGATTATGATCCCGCTATATAGAGTGCTGGTGAGACCACATTTGGAATACTGTGTTCAGTTCTGGAGACCTGACCTACAAAAATATATTGACAAAATTGAACGGGTCCAAAGACGGGCTACAAGAATGGTGGAAACATAAAACGTATCAGGAAAGACTTAATGAACTCAATCTGTATAGTCTGGAGGACAGAAGGAAAAGGGGGGACATGATCAAAACATTTAAATATGTTAAAGGGTTGAATAAAGTTCAGGAGGGAAGTGTTTTTAATAGGAAGGTGAACACAAGAACAAAGGGACACAATCTGAGGTTAGTTGGGGGAAAGATCAGAAGCAACATGAGAAAATACTATTTTACTGAAAGAGTAGTAGATCCTTAGAACAAACTTCCAGCAGACCTGGTTGGTAAATCCACAGTAACTGAATTTAAACATGCCTGGGATAAACATATATCCATCCTAAGATAAAATACAGAAAATAGTATAAGGGCAGACTAGATGGATCATGAGGTCTTTTTCTGCCGTCAGTCTTCTATGTTTCTCCCTATCGGGTTTGTTGTCCCAGGAAGATGGGGGTTGTTGTCCCAATGATTCTGGAGGTTTCCCCTTTGAAGATACAGTATCTCTATACCTAGAACGCCTCTGCTTAAGAACTTTTGTAGATAACAACCAGCTCTGTACAAATCGATGGCGAGACCACGCTTGGAGTCCTGTGTACAGTTCTGGACACTGCACCTCAAGAAGGATATAATGGAATTGGAAAGGGTGCAAAAAAGGGCAACAAGTATGATCAAAGAAATGGAGCACCTCCCGTATGATACCAGATAGCAACGCCTTGGTCTCTTCAGCCTTGAAAGATGGCGTTTAAGGGGTGACTTGATCGAAGTGTATAAAATCATGCATGGGATAGAAAAGGTGGATAGAGAAAAACTATTTTCTCTATCACACAATACTAGGACGAGGGGGACACTCCCTAAAGCTCATAGGTAAGAAAGTGAGGACAAACAAAGGGAAATATTTCTTCACCCAGAGGGTCGTTGGTTTATGGAATTCCCTGCCAGAAGAGGTCATGACAGCTGTCAGCCTGGATAGCTTCAAGGCAGGATTAGACAGATTCATGGATGCCAAGTGTATTGATGGTTATTGAAACGGATGTCCATGTGCCGCCTCTATGTTGGTTGAGGCAGGCAGGATTCCCTTGAGTACCATTTGTTGGGGGTCAAGGGAAAGTCTTGCCTTCTCTTTCTGCTCAAGATCCCCATGGACAATTGGTGGGCCACTGTGTGACACAGAATGCTGGTCTCAATGGGCTTTGGCCTGATTCAGCAGGGCTCTTCTTAGGTTCTTATGTGTTCAAGATCCTTGCAGCCGTTTTCCTTTTCCTTCCCTGAATGGCCTTCTTGCAAGCAATTGGCACACTCGGCGAAGGCTCAAGTTTTTCAAAGCCCAAGGGTGCAAGCTCTGCAGCGCGCAAAGGGTTTGGATCTCTAACTTTAGAATTTCGCAGTGGAGGAAAGGCTCCCTTCCCTTTTATCCGGCTGTGGCCAGTGCAGGCGGGGCACTGCACTTTCCCCCCTTTTTTTGTGCAAAGCATTTCCTCTGCATCTTTCTTTCTCTTCCTTTTTGCAAAACTTTCCCAGCTCTGTACCTTTTTCCCCCTTCCCAAAACATTCTCGGCTGGTCGCTGTGTCTTTTCTTTTCTTTCTGTCCTTCCTTCGTCTTTTGAAAACCTTCTCAGCTCTGCGCCTTTTTCCCCCACTTCCCAAACAGTTTGCAAACCGTTCACAACTGCCGCTGCGTCTTTCTTTCCTTCTTTTTGTCGTTCTTACCCTTCCTGGCTCTGCGCCCTTCCTTCCTCCCCACTTCCCAAACCTTTCTCAGCTGGGTTTCTTTTTTCTTTTTAAAAAATCCTTCTGCAAAAATCTCCCAGGCTGGGCTCTGCATCTCCCCCCCCTTTTTTTTTTTCTTTTGCAAACCCTTCCCCGGCTATGCGCTGCATCTTTTTAAAAAATATATTTTTTGCAAACCCTTCCCGGCTTGGGCACTGTGCTTTTTATTTTTAATTTAAAAAACCCTATTGCAAAAAACCTCCCAGGCTGGGCTCTGCATCTTTTTTTTTTTCTCCTCACCTTTCTCTTTTGCAAAACCTTCCCGGCTATGCGCTGCACCATTTAAAAAAAAATATTTTTTGCAAACCCTTCCCGGCTTGGGCGCTGCGCCTTTTTTTTTTAAAAAAAGAAAAAAATCCTTTTGCAAAAAAACCTCCCAAACTGGTCTCTGCGTCTTCCCCCCCCCCCTTTCCTTTTTTTAAAAAAATTATTTGGTGCAAATCTTTTGCAAAATAATAATAATAAATCTTCCCGCCGCGGCGGACGAGCTCTCGCGCCAGTCCTTAGGCTCCTCCTCCTCCTTCCGTGGGTAGGCCCCGCCCACGCCCGCTTGCCCCGCCCTCCGCCGCTCCATTTCGCCATCCAGCCCGTCCAATCGAAAGCCGAAAGCCTCGATAGGCGCTTGCAAAAAACAAAAGCGAGAGAACGAGAGAGCCGCGCCCTCGCCCGCTCGGCGATCGGCAGCGGCGAAGATCCCGGCTCCGTCCATTTGCGAGCCCGGCGGAGCGGAGCCGAGAAGCGCCGGCGAGGTGCAAAGAGAGGCGAGTGGCGCGTGCGCGCGATGCCCGGGAAATGGGGACAGTGGGGGGAGGGAGTGTGTTTTTGTGTGTGTAGAGGGGAGGGGGTCTCTAAGGCACCGATTCCCTTCGCTTCGGACCGGGCTACCGACCGACCCACCCGTTCTTTGGCTCCGCTTTGGCGGCTCCTTTGACTGCCCTCGCCAGCCGGTTTCCTAGCGGGGAACTTGACGCAAAGTCGTGCAAAACTGGGGGGGGGGGGGGGGTCGCCTTTGCAATCCCTACGCCCGCCCGGTCCGATCCAGGATTTTAGGGCGCATCAGCAACATAGCTTTGGCTCCCCCTCCTTCCCCCAGGAGATCCAGTAGCGGCTTGCTTGTTTATTTTATTTCTTTATGTATTGTCAGTCAGTCAAGCATGTCAGGCATTTATTTATTTTGCTGCTATCCTATACGTGTTTTGACAAATAAGTAAATAAAATAAGTGTACAAGGTAATAGGTATTGGTATAGATATAGACATTAGCAAAGTAGGTACAGGTAAATTAGGACAATAGGAATATATATATATATATATATATACATATGCATATACATATACATACATGTATGCATGTATATGTATATATATATGTGTGTGTATATATCATAATGCATCACAATATTATCTATATTGTATATGGCCTTAATTTTAAAAATTCAGCAAAAATGTAATACATACATACATGCATACATATATATATATGTACAGTATATGTATCACATGTTTTTGCTGAATTTTTAAAATTAAGGGAGACTAGGATAGCACTATTTCGGCCTTGCTCTGGCCTCATCAGCTAGCCATACCCTTACTGGGATTTGATCAACAGAAAGAACATATATGTATATATAAATGTATGTATCACATGTTTTTGCTGAATTTTTAAAATTAAGGCCATATACAATATAGATAATATTGTGATGCATTGTATATCACCCTCTGCGGGGGCCTCTTATAAAAAGAAAAATATCTATACAGTACACCATCAGGGTAGACATAAACAGCTGAAGCTGAGGCCTAATCTAGTGGTGGCAACATTTACCTCCAGTCCTGACCAGGAATAGAAATCCGGACCACTGGGAGGAGTAGCAGCTTCAACTACTGGCCGCGGCCATACAATGACAAGTGCGCAGCAGCCCGAGCAGGGACCTTCCTGGGCGTGGATGAGAGGCGGCCTGCTATTGGTTTATCGCTAGTGGTCGGGATGAATCCTAGAAGGTGATTGGTCAGTGAGCGTTCCCTGTGCCTCCACTCTTCCTGTCGCTGATAGCTGGAGCGATTGTGAGGGGAATGTTTATGTTCGGATGGAGGCGGCTGGCGGTGGGCCAGATAAATGGCCTCCGCGGGCTGTATCCGGCATGTGGGCCGTAGTTTGGGGGCCCATGTTTAATTTCCCCATGGCACACCTGACCATGTCTCGCAGCGCACTAGTGGGCCGCAGCACAGTGATTGAAAAACACTGGACTAGAGGATCTCGAAGGCCCCTCCTGACTGTTTATTTGGCCTCAACGGACAGCCATTCACTTAGTGACGTCTGGAGTTATGGCGGCACTGAAACGGGGTAGTTTCTCACCCTTACTGCCATTTGCGGCATTCTCGCGGCTGCAGCGATCAGAATTTGGACGCTGGACGGCAGAGCTCTATTTACGATGCCTGCGGTGTATCCCCTGTGATCATGTACATCGCGGGCCACCTTCGGAAGAGCGAAGTCAATGGAGAGGCCCGATTCGCTTAATGACTGTGCAGAACTAGGTTAACGACGGCAGCTTAAGCGTGGCAAGAAAAAAGTGATAACGTGGGACAAAACTCACCTTACAATTGTCTTGTTTACTCAGGGAAATGTTGGACTGAATGGCAGTCATAAGTCGAGGACGATCTGTATTCGGTGAAATGTCACCTATATCCTTTTGCCACCTAATGATGCTCCTCGGGCAATCCAACTGCTTGTATTCCCTATGTCAGTGATGGCGAACCTTTTGTTCTTCGGGTGCCAAAAGAGCATGGGTGCTACTGCGCAGGCACGAGTGCCCACACTCATAATTCAATGCCTGCAGAGGGTGAAAACAGCTTCCTCCAACCCCGGAGGCCCTCTGGAGGCTGGAAATGGCCTGTTTACCAATTCCTGGTGGGCCCAGTAGGCTCGTGTTTCACCCTCCCCAGGCTCCAAAGGCTTCCCCGGAGCCGGAGGGAGAGTAAAAACGCCCTCCCCCATTCCCCCGGAGGCTCTCTATGGAAGCCAAAAATGCCCTCCCAGAGACAGTGCGACCCACAAATCAGCTGGCCAGTAGGCACATTCCTATTGGAACTAGGCTAGGGCAATTTTTAAATTGTTTTTAATTTAAAGCAATTTAATCAATTGGAGAGGGGCAGCATATAAATTAGTTAATTAATTAAAATCCCACAATCCAAAAAACCATTCATGCCATTTATGGTCAGATCTCCATCGGATCAAGGACCTTAGGCTTACAGGAAAAGCCAGGTCTTTACAGCTTTCCGGAAGGCCGATAGGGTGGGGATAGTCCGGATCTCAGGAGGTAGCTGGTTCCAGAGAGTTGGAGCAGCCACAGAGAAGGCCCTTCCCCATGGACCCGCCAGCTGAAACTGTTTTGTAGATGGGAACCAGAGAAGACCAACACTTATAGCTCGCTGGGAGCTATGTGATAGGAGGCAGACTGCCGAAGATAGTCTGGCCCTAAGCCATGTAGACCTTTAAAAGTAAAGACCAGACACCTTGAATTTTGCCCGGAGACCAATTGGGAGCCAGTTCAGTCCATGGTGGAAGATTGGTGTAACGTGGGTGTACCTAGGTGAACCCACAACAGCTCGCGCGGCTGCATTCTGGACCAGCTGTAGCCTCCAAACGCTTTTTGGGGGTAGTATTCTCTGTCCCATAGTCAGGTAGACCAGGTTAGACCGGTCCCACCAGAGAAAAAACACTGAATTGATATACTAGGTTGCATAATTTTTTAAGAAAAATATCAAGTTCACCCTCTTTCACCACCACTACCATAAATTGCAGATAGAATAGAATTCTTTATTGGCCAAGTGTAATTGGACACACAATGAATTTGTCTTTGGTGCATTATGCTCTCAGTGTACATGAAAGAAAATATACATTTGTAAAGAATTATGTGGTACGACACTTAGTGATTGTCAGGGGTCAAATAAGCAATGAAGAAACAATCAGTATGAATACAAATCTTAAGGATACAAGCAACAACTTACAGTCATACAGTCCTAAGTGGGAGGAAAAGGATGATAGGAATGATGAGAAAAAACTAGTAGAAATAGAAGTGCAGACTTAGTAAACTGTTTGACAGTATTGAGGGAATTATATGTTTGTATTTGAAGAAAGACGAGTGGAGGAAAAGACCAATTTTGGTGGCTGCAGATGGAAAAGGTTCAAGCTGGAAGGAGGGGATGTTTGTGTGTGTGTGTCTTTTCTCTCTTATTGTGGCTATTGTAACTGCTGCCATCTGCTGCATGTTTTTGCAGGGGGCTCTCTGTCCAGTTATTGGCCGGCTACATACAGGAAGGAAAAAGTAACTTTTAACAGCAGATGTGCAAAGGGTTCATCCTGTCTTTTCCAGAATGGTTTGTTTTCTTCGCCCCTCTCTTCGCACTTAACCCCAAAAGGAGTTTTATAGCATTTAGCAATAGCATTTAGACTTATATATGGCTTCATAGTGCTTTTACAGCCCTCTCTAAGCTGTTTACAGAGTCAGCCTCTTGCCCCCAACCATCTGGGTCCTCATTTTACCCACCTCGGAAGGATGCGCACCCATGCTCTTTCAGCACCCAAGGAAAAAAGGGTTCGCCATCAGAACACAAGCAAAAACTTCAGAAGAGAAGGATTTGGGGGTAGTGATTTCTCAAAATGGGTGAACAGTGCGGTCAGGCAGTAGGGAAAGCAAGTAGAATGCTTGACTGCATAGCTAGAGGTATAACAAGCAGGAAGAGGGAGATTTTGATCCTGCTGTATAGAGCGTTGGTGAGACCACATTTGGAATATTGAGTCTTCGGAGAGGGGCGGCATACAAATCTAATAAATACAAAATACAAATACAAGCGGTGTGCCACAAGGGTCTGTTCTGGGTCCTATTCTTTTTAATGTTTGTGAGTGACATAGGGGAAGGTTTGGTAGGGAAGGTTTGCCTATTTACCGATGACTCTAAAGTGTGCAATAGGGTTGATATTCCTGGAGGCATCTGTAATATGGTAAATAATTTAGCTTTACTAGATAAATGGTCAAAGCAATGGAAACTGCAGTTTAATGTTTCCAAATGTAAAATAATGCACTTGGGAAAAAGGAATCCTCAATCTGAGTATTGTATTGGCAGTTCTGTGTTAGCAAAAACTTCAGAAGAGAAGGATTTAGGGGTAGTGATTTCTGACAGTCTCAAAATGGGTGAGCAGTGCGGTCAGGTGGTAGGGAAAGCAAGTAGAATGCTTGGCTGCATAGCTAGAGGTATAACAAGCAGGAAGAGGGAGATTGTGATCCCGCTGTATAGAGCGTTGGTGAGACCACATTTGGAATACTGTATTCTCCATACTAAGGAGCGGGTCCAGCAGTCATGTGGGTTTGCTCGCTGACCTATCCAATCAGGACCGAGCCTTATCTTTTAAAAAGATTGCTGGATCCGCCCCTTCCTAGAATTCGCTCAGTCCTCCTACTGGCAGGATTTGTGGTGGCTCAGCTCCTCTCAAATTCTAACACCTTCCCTCTCAATGACTTTCCTGCAAAACAACATCAGATAAGTTTCCATTTTTTTCCTATTACATTGCTACTTCCATTTAACAGGAGAGAAAAAAAAACCTTTGGCGCGAGTCAGCAAAACCTCTTTAAATTGTGTAGCCAGTGCTGGCCGCCTGGACCATGCCGCCGGTGGTCGTATTTTATCTTATTAAATCTACCTGGCCCTAATTGCGGAATGGGACACAGGAGCAGACCCCCTGTTCAGTCTTCCTGGACTTTAGACTGGGACTCCTTCGGTGCAACAGCCCTCAGCGCTCCATAATTTTTAGCGCCAGCGGCACACCCATGCCTTCCCTTTGGCGCCAAAGTCCACTGCAGGCCCTAAGCTAGCCGTGAGTCATGTCAGGCCTTTGGTCTGTCGCTAGGCCTCTCACTTACACGTCTGTGCTCATTAACTGTTTTTAATAGGAAAGTGAACACAAGAACAAGGGGGCACAATCTGAGGTTAGTTGGGGGAAAGAGCAGAAGCAACCTGAGAAAATATTATTTTACTGAAAGAGTAGTAGATGCTTGGAACAAACTTCCAGCAGAGGTGGTTGGTAAATCTTCTATGTTTCTATGTTTCTACAAGTATTTTAATTACCTTTGGTAAATGGAAGCCTAGACGAATAATTATTTCCTTAACTTAATCAAGGGAGTGGATTGCCTTTAACCAGGCATGTAAGTTTAATCCTATCATATCCACAGAGGGCATTCCACATTCTTGTAATCATGGATAGTTAATCCACAATAGACAATCCCAAATGCAGCAGCGTGGGAAGTAACACATCATTCCTGTGCAAGTTGCTAACTTTATGATTCCATAAAACTCTTGTTTGAAAGATTGCCTGTCTCCATTTGTTCTGCCCACCTGGTGTCAACATGGAGAATATTGTTGAATATTGTTTCCCAAAGAGGAAATAGTTTTTCTGGGACATTAGCTAAAAGTCTCCTTGAGCTGAACACCACTTTTGGTTTACTTCCTGGCTGCTTCCATGTGTTTTTCTTGGAAAGAGACACAAAAGGATGTGCTATTGTCTTTTTTTTCCATTTCCCAGTTTAGTCCAGATCTCTGGTTCTTTCTTGAAAGTCTCCCCTTCCAAAAACAACCAGAATTTAGTTTCTAAGCCCTGTTAATGTTAGGGGAATGTTGCTATCTATTGAGATTAGATCAGGTTTGGCTATGACTAACCTACCGTAGTTATAATCCTGCTTTACTCAAGGTTGGGTTTGGCCACATCATCATTTGATTCAGCCTGGCATATGTCGCGGTGACTTTTTTGGGGAGACATCAATATGAATTAAAAACTCATTGTTGAAAGCATTCATGGTCAAATTGCCGATAGAAAAAAGTGTTTGCAGTTAAAGAGTTGAATTGGTGTATGTGTGTGTGTGCTGATTCTGAGTTTTTTTCTTGTAGACGTTTCATTACCCAACTAGGTAACATCATCAATGTCAGAAGGAGAAAACCCACTCCCTTTTAACACTGATGATGTTATCTAGTTTGGTAAGGAAACATCTGTAAGAAAACAACAAAACTCAGAAAGCACCAAGTATCTCACAGTGGTTCAAATTCATTTGTACTCGCCCCGTACCGATAGTCCTTGATTTACAACCACTCATTTACTGAACTTTCGAAGTTAGAACACCACCGTTAACAAAAAGTAACTTCCTTTTGGCACGCGAGCCAAAAAAGGTTCGGCATCACTGCTATATATTGAACCTAAGCAGAAGAGCGACCTGCAGTTTTCCACATCATAAAAGAGACAATACATGTACAGTGGTACCTCTACTTAAGAACGTCTCCACTTAAGAACTTTTCTAGATAAGAACCGGGTGTTCAATATTTTTTTGCCTCTTCTTAAGAACCATTTTCTACTTAAAAACCCAAGCCCAGAAAAATTCTCAGGAAATTTAAGAGCGGCACAAAGGCCCGGCCAGTTTCCTGCCATTCCCCCTTTAATCCCGGCCACCTCAGGCTTTTCTGGGCTGCCAGAGGAGCCTTTCGGTGGCGCTTAAGGAGGCTTTGTCGGTCCAGAGTGAACGGAGCATTTTCCTTTCTCTGGGCACTTGGAGAGGGAATAAATCTGCCAGCACCCAGAGAAAAGAAATGCTTCCTTCGCTCTGGGCAGCTACTGTCCCTCTTCCTCCTCCTCCTCCTCCTATCCAAATTCCGAGCTTTTATTTCTTTCCTAATGGGTTTGCACGCATTATTTGCTTTTACATTGATTCCTATGGGAAAAGTTGCTTCTACTTACAAACTTTTCTACTTAAGAACCTGATCACGGAACGAATTAAGTTCTTAAGTAGAGGTACCACTGTAGTTATTGACTTAATAGCAGTTTATTAAGCTATCGTACAAAGTTACAACGGCATGTAACAAGGGATTTATGACCGTTTTTCACATTTACGACCATTGTAGCTTCCCCAGGGTGACGCGATCAAAATTCAAATGCTTGGCAACTGGTTCATATTTATGATAGTCGCAATGTCCCAGGGATCATATGATCACCTTTTGCAACCTTCTAATAAGCAGAGTCAATGGGGAAAGTCAGATTCACTTAACAACTTTGGCAAGAAAAGTCTTAAAATGGGGGAGAACTCATTTGACGAATCTCTCACTTAGCTGCATGCATTTTGGGCTCATGTTGTACCTTGCGCAACAGTAGTAACTGTGAGAGGGATCTTGGAGTCCTAATGGACCACCATTTAAATATGAGCCAGCCGTGTGCAGCAGCTGCCCAAAAAGCCAACACAGTTCTTGGCTGCAGTAACAGAGGGATAGGATCAAGATCACGTGAAGTATTAATATCACTTTATAAGGCCTTGGTAAGGCCACACTTGGAATACTGCATCCAGTTTTGGTCACCACGATGCAAAAAGGATGTTGAGACTCTAGAAAGAGTGCTGAGAAGAGCAACAAAGATGATGAGCGGACTGGGGGCTAAAACATATGAATAACGGTTGCAGGAACTGGGCATGGCTAGTTTGATGAAAAGAACGACCAGGGGAGACAGGATAGCTGTCTTCCAGTATCTCAGGCGTTGCCACAAAGAAGAGGGAGTCAAACTATTCTCCAAAGCACCTGAGGGTAGAACAAGAAGCAATGGGTGGAAACTAAACAAGGAGCGAAGTAACTTAGAACTAAGGAGAAATTTCCTGACGGTTAGAACAATTAATCAGTGGAACAGCTTGCCTCCAGAAGTTGTGAATGCTCCAACAATGGAAGTTTTTAAGAAGATGTTGGATAACTATTTTTCTCAAGTAGTGTAGGGTTTCCTGCCTAAGCAGGGGGTTAGACTAGAAGACCTCCAAGGTCCCTTCCAACTCTGTTGTTGTTATTGTTGTTGTTTTTATTGGTCGTAAGTCAAGGACTAGCTGTATAGGTTGAAGAATCTGATCAATAGTGTTTGATTTGTTAGGAGCTTGATAACATCTTTTGCCACAAACAATTTTTTATTAAAATTCATGATTTAATGCATTTTTAAGGGCCTTGACAAAGGGCAGTGCCTAGCTAACATTGGTTAGTCAATGCTTCTGCACCTTGTGCTGTCTGCTTGTAAACCAAATTGTAAAAGCAAAGGTACTTTAATGAAGGCCTGACTTTCCTCTATAGGCATTAGAGCCAGTGTTTTTTATTGGGATTTTATTAAATAGTACCTTGATTCTGTATCTGATAATTTTAATTGCATTTTGCTTTATTTATGGGGAATGAACACACACGAGACACTCTTGGTTTGACAGTTGCCTATAATTACGTATTAAAGAGGCATATTGCTGTATCAGGGGTTCTCAACCTGGGGGTCATGACCCCTTTGGGGGGTCGAACGACTGTTTCACAGGGGTCGCCTAAGACCATTGGAAAAGACAAATTTCCGATGGTATTAAGAACTAAAGCTTCTACTCTAGTGCCTTGGAACACATTTTTACAATCCGACCAATCAGGTGCTTACAGTGGGGGTGTCCCTCTGACCTTCCTGCCAATCAGCTTAAAACTCAGTTGGGAGAATTGGTGCTAGACTTATGGTTGGGGGGTCACCACAACATGAATTGTATTAAGGAGTGGCGGCATTAGAAAGGTTGAGAACCACTGCTGTACATTTTCAAATGAAATAATTTCTTGGATAGGAGACCACTTAGAATGGACAGTGCTACAGGTTAATCTGCTAGACAGACACTTTTCTATCCCAATATTCTATCCCATCCAATTAATTTATCTGATTATTTCTTTTTGTTCTGACAAGAAGGGAGATAGTTCAATTTGATCTAAGGCAGTCATGGTGGCACGCGGAGCCATATCTGCTGGTACATGAGCCAATGTCCTAGCTCAGCTCCAACGTGCATGTATGTGCCAGCCAGCTGATTTTTGGCCTAGAAAGAGGCTCTGGGAGGGCATTTTTGGCTTCCAGAGAACCTCCCACGGCTCCAGGGAAGCCTTTGGAGCCTGAGGAGGGCAAAACACAAGCCTACTGGGCCCACCAGAAGTTTGGAAACAGGCCATTTTCGGTCTCCAGAGGGCCTCTGGGGGTTGAAGGAAGCTGTTTTCACCCTCCCCAGGCATTGAATTATGGGTGTGGGCACTCACGCATGTGTAATAGCGCATGCCCATGTTCTTCTGGCACCCGAGGAAAAAAAGGTTCGCCATCTTTGATCTAAGGGCTTGATAATATATCCCCATTCTTTGTTGACACTTTGCTGTTCTGGACTCTACAACTAACTTGTGACTAATCGGTTTGATACTAGACTTATTATTATTATTATTTGCAGTTCTTCCTATGTTTTATTTATTAAGGGTATTATTGTTTGTTCTTCCCTAGGCCTGCAGAAGATGACGGAATACAAGCTTGTCGTTGTCGGGGCCGGTGGTGTGGGCAAGAGTGCATTGACAATTCAGCTCATCCAGAACCATTTTGTAGATGAATACGACCCTACAATAGAGGTAAATAAGATCCTATCGAGAATGGTGTGGTATCTTGTTTGTAAACTGCTTCTGCACTTTGCGCTGTCTTTTTGGAAACCGCTTCTGCACTTTGTGCTTGAGTTCATAAAAAAATGAAACTTTGATTTTGGGTTTTGCTGATTTGTGGTTATAGAAATGTCTAGCATATTGTACACGTAGCCCTAGACTTCCAACGGTTCATTTAGTGACTGTTCATAGTTACAACAGCACTGAAAACAGTGACTTCTAATCACATTTCCCACTTAATGACCATTGCAGCATCCTCATAGTTACATGATCAAAATCCATATGCTTGGCAACTGACGTGAGCCGCCCCGAGTCTACGGAGAGGGGCGGCATACAAATCTGATAAATTGAATTGAATTGAATTGACTCATATTTATGATGAATGCAATGTCTCAAGGTCTCAATTTTTGCAACTTGTTGACAAAGTGGGAAGCCAGGTTCACTTAACAACAGTATATTAACTTAACAACTGTAGTGATTCGCTTAACAACTGTGCCAAGAAAGCTCGGCGCAAAACTCACTGAACAAATGCCTCACTTATCAACAGAAAGTTGGGGCTCAGTTGCCGTCATAAGTCAAGAACTACAGTATCGTGCCAAAATTAAAAAAACCGAGGCTGTATGCTAATGCCTTATTCTACTGCACTAAAAATGGGAGGTCTTTTCCCCTTTTCCCTTTAACTCTACATTTTTTTTTCTTCCTCCCTTTTTTCACTCCTCCCTTCCCATTCTTTTCATTTTTGCGGATGGAGGTTCGTTCTCGGGGCTTGTGGGTTTGTTGCTGAACGTTTCGTTACCAGGCTAGTAAACAGAATTTAAAGCAGAATTTATGGCAGGGGCTCCAAAACTTGGAAACTTTAAGACTTGTGGATTTCAACTCCCAGAATTCTCCAGCCAGTTATGCGAAGCCAGATTTGCATAACAACTTCAGTGATTCACTTAACAAATGTGCCGAGAAAGGACGTAAAACAGGGCAAAATTTACTGCAGCTACCGTCTCGCTCAATGGCAGAAATTTTAGTCTCAACTTGTAGCCATAAGTCAAGGCGTTCCTGTAATTCAGGCTAGTTTTTCAGCGAACCTTAATTGCTGGTTTGGTATATGTAGAAAATGTGGAGGTTGCATAGTTGCATCATATGCTCTCATGGTTTATAACAAGCTGCGAACCTATTCCACATTTTAAAAAATATGAGTTGCGTCGTTGTGGTATTGTAAAACCTCCGAGTTTGTCAGCTGATTCTGTGAGGAATTCCACTGAAATTCCATGTTTGTTGCCTATGTTTCCCTTGTGACAAAATCCCCCCCCCCCCCCCGGCTGTTGGCTATCTAATATTTGAAATTTTATGATCTTTCAAAGAGCATTGAGCTGGAAGTTGGCACAATGCCATCTTGGTCATTTGAACATCACTTAATTCTCGATAGGAGCCCTATCATTTTCGTCACATAGAAACATAGAAGACTGACAGCAGTAAAATAATATTTTCTCATGTTGCTTTTGATCTTTCCCCCAACTAACCTCAGATTGTGTCCCCTTGTTCTTGTGTTCACTTTCCTATTAAAAACACTTCCCTCCTGGACCTTATTTAACCCTTTAACATATTTAAACGTTTCAATCATGTCCCCCCTTTTCCTTCTGTCCTCCAGACTAGACAGATTGAGTTCATGAAGTCTTTCCTGATACGTTTTATGCTTAAGACCTTCCACCATTTTTGTACTTTGGACCATTTTTGTACTTTGTTAATATCGTTTTGTAGGTGAGGTCTCCAGAACTGAACACAGTATTCCAAATGTGGTCTCAATCTCCCTCTTCCTGCTTGTTTTACTTCTAGCTATGCAGCCAAGCATCCTACTTGCTTTCCCTACCACCTGACTGCACTGTTCACCCATTTTGAGACTGTCAGAAATCACTACCCCTAAATCCTTTTCTTCTGAAGTTTTTGCTAACACAGAACTGCCAATACAATACTCAGATTGAGGATTCCTTTTCCAAACTTTTAAAGTTCAACTTTTAAACTTTGGTTCTTAATTAGTTGTTTCTGACCATGGTTTTAAGTTAAATTCGGGGGCAGAGAGGCAGTCCTCAGCAAGATCTAACATTTTAAGGGAAGGTCTCTCGCTAAGCCATATTTATTTCTTGGAAAAAAACTGCAATTGGCCGAATTCCTAATTGCATGCTAAATCAAAAGATTTATACAAGATTTATATAACCCAAAGCAAATCAACTCAGAAGGGTTTAAAGTGTCGTGAGTCACCAGTCTGGGTAAAATCCCTGGAAGTTTAGTGGTCTGGTCACAAACTAGATTTTTATGATCTGGGTACAACTATGATAGCAATAACATACCACTTCCGTCGTGCTTAACTTAAGCGGTTTACCAAGTCAGCATCTTGCTCCCAGAATCTGGGTCCTCATTTTACCGATCTCAGAGGGATTGGAAGGCTGAGTCAACTGGCCAGAATCGAACTGCTGGCAGTGGGCAGAGTTAGCCTGAAGGACCACACTGTAACCACCGTGGTTCTTAAACATCCTTCTGCTAACTTTCTATCACTCTCTCCACCTTTGAAAATGCTGTTTTGCCAGTCTGGTGAGCTGGTTTGACTTCAGGGCGGGAACTTTGCCCTGTCCTGCCATGCCCTCTTTATGCCTTTTGATAAAACCACTGCAAGTAAACGTTGATATTGTTCTGAACTCGACGCCCTGCTTGCATCATCAGAAAAAAAAAATGCAGCATTGGTTCCTTTTGCTGGATTTTGAGTGAGTAACTTTGCAGTGGTGTGGCTTATTATAAACTCTGCAATAAGCGTGCAGATGTGCTTATTCTCCAGAAATAATAATAATAATAATAATAATAATAATAATAATAATAATAATAATAACAACAGAGTTGGAAGGGATCTTGGAGGTCTTCTAGTCCAACCCCCTGCTTAGGCAGGAGACCTTACACCATGATATTTGTCTATTATTGATCATCTATCTAATTATATATCTATCATCTAACTTATCTATCTCTCCATCATCTCTGTTATTTGTCTCTTTTCTCTCTGTCTGTTTCTCTATAATAATGATAACAACAACAACAGAGTTGGAAGGGATCTTGGAGGTCTTCTAGTCCAACCCCCTGCTTAGGCAGGAGACCCTACACCATGTTATTTGTCTATTATTGATCATCTATCTAATTATATATCTATCATTTGTTGTGAATTGTTTTATTGTATGTTGTGAGCCGCCCTGAGTCTACGGAGAGGGGCGGCATACAAATCAAATCAAATCTAAATAAATAAATTTAAATTTAAATAAATAAATAAATAAATAAATAAATACATAAATTCGGATGCTTGCTTGGCAACTGACTCACATTTACGACGGTTGCAGTGTGCTGGGGTCACATGATCAATCCCCTTTTTGCCACCTTTTGACCAGCAAAGTTAATGGAGAAGCCATATTCACTTAACGACCAGGTTACTAAGTTAACAAAATGCAATGGTTCACTGCAGGAAAAAACAATTGCTGCCAACCCGCCTTCCATTGGGGGCCTGTATACTGCACGAGTCAAAAAGAGGGCGGTGAAAATATTTACTGACCCCTCACATCCTGGACACAAATTGTTTCAACTCCTACCCTCAAAACGTCACTACAGAACACTGCACACCAAGACAATTAGACACAACGTTTTTTCCTGAACGCCATCACTCTACTAAACAAATAATTCCCTCAACACTGTCAAACTTTTTACTAAATCTGCACTTCTATTTCTACTAGTTTTTTCTCATCGTTCCTATCACCCATTTCCTCCCAGTTATGACTATATGACTGTAACTTGTTGCTTGTATCCTTAAGATTTTTATTAATATTGATTGTTTCCTCATTGCTTATTTGACTTCTATGACAACCATTAAGTGTTGTTCCATATAATTCTTGACAAATCTATGTTTTCTTTTATGTACACTGAAAGCATATGCATGAAGACAAATTCCTTGTGTGTCCAGTTACACTTGGTCAATAAAGAATTCTATTTCTTATTTCTATTTCCTTAACAGCCGTGGCACAGAAAAGTCATAAAACGGGGCACAATCAACAAATTATTTCATTTAGCAATCTACATTTTGGACTCAGTTGTGGCCATAACTCGAGGACTACTTGTGCAGGGACCATTTTCCACATGTTGTAACATCCCCGTGGTCACAAAATCAAAATTCGAATACTAGATAATAGAGCCGGGGTGGCGCAGCAGGTAGAGTGCAGTACTGCAGGCCACTGAAGCTGACTGTAGATCTGTAGTTCAAATCAGCGGTTCATACCGCTGTAGATCAGCGGTTCAAATCTCATCACCGGCTCAAGGTTGACTCAGCCTTCCATCCATCCGATGTGGACAAAATGAGGACACGGATTGTGGGGACAATATGCTGGCTCGATTAAAAAGTGCTATTGCTAACATGTTGTAAGCCGCCCTGAGTCTAAGGAGAAGGGCGGCATAAAAAATGAATGAATGAATGAATGAATGAATACTTACTTACTACTTACTTACTTACTTACTCACTCACTCACTCACTCACTTACTTACTCACTTACTACCACTACGGCTGTATCTCAAGGACTGACTTATATTAATGTCACTTACTTACTTACTTACTTACTTACTTACTTACTTACTTACTTACTTACTTACTTACTTATCCATTTATTCATTCAGTTTTCAACCCTGAGCTACAAATATTCTCCTTTCTTGATGGATGACATTATATTTTTTTCCCCCTTCTTCCTTTACCTTTTCTCAGGATTCTTACCGGAAGCAAGTGGTCATTGATGGCGAAACCTGCCTCTTGGATATTCTGGACACAGCTGGCCAAGAAGAATACAGTGCAATGCGCGACCAATACATGAGAACGGGCGAGGGTTTTTTATGCGTGTTCGCCATCAACAACACCAAATCGTTTGAAGATATCCATCATTACAGGTAAGTTCCACTGGATTAATGCAGGATACCTGGTGGACTCCTGTGACTCTGCAGGAAAAATACAGAATAGCAGAGTTGGAAGGGACCTTGGGGGTCTTCTAGTCCAACCCGTGCTCAAGCAGGATGTTTCTATATCATGGGTGTCAAACATTATTTCATTGAGGGCCGCATCAGGACTGTGGCTGCCTGGGTCGGTGTGGTCAACTTGACGCCACTCCCCAAACTCCACATCTACCTACCTACCTACCCACTCACTTCTGTCTGTCTGTCTATCGTCTGTTTATTTTATCTGTCTCTCTCATCTATCTCTCCGTTTATGTTATTTGTCTGTTATTGATCATTTATCTAGTTATCATCTAACTTATCTATCCCTCCATCATCTGTCTATCTCTCTCTCTTTCTTTCTCTCTCTCCCATGGATGGATGGATGAATAATAGAAAAGATAGATAATGAGAGAGAGAGACAGACAGGCAGAAAGACAGACAGATAGACAGACACACAGACAGACCATACTGAATGGATGGACCTATAGTTGGAGAGAGAATGAAAGAGATAGACAGACAGACAGAAGAGAAAAAAACTTTTTCTCTTTCACTCTCTCTCCAACTATAGGTCCATCCATTCAGTATGGTCTGTCTGTCTATCTGTCTTTCTGCCTGTCTCTCTCTATATGTCTGTCTGTCTCTCTCTCTCATTATCTATCTTATCTGACTATTATCCATCCATCCATCCATCCTCTGTTTGTCAGTCTACTTTCTATACATTTTTCCTGTTTCTTCCTATCTAGAATCACTCTTACCAAGCACCTCCCTTAAATGCTTAGGACAGTGGAGTCCAGAAATGGGGTATATAAGTGGTGCAGCAGGTAGAGCGCTGTACTGCAGGCCACTGAAGCTGACCGTAGATCTGTAGGCCAGCGGTTCAAATCTCATCACCGGCTCAAGGTTAACTCAGCCAATGTGGACAAAATGAGGACCCGGATTGTGGGGGCAATAGGCTGGCTCTATTAAAAAGTGCTATTGCTAACATGTTGTAAGCCTCCCTGAGTCTAAGGAGAAGAGCGGCATAAAAATCAAAGGAAGGAAGGAAGGAGGAAAAAGAAAGAAAGAACGAGAAAGAAAAAGAAAGAAAGAAAGAAAGAAAAAGAATATTTGTCATCTGTGTTGCAGGAACATTACCAAGCTTTTAGAGAAGGGCCGTGTGATTGCTACTGATCCTTCTTGAATTGTTCTGTCAAAAACCCCTTTCAAGTTATTTTTAGCTGGGCTCCAGAACTAAGAGTCCTCAGGATTCACGGGCTCACTGGGAAATCCATTCAGAGAGATAATGAAAAGGCGATATAATTGCCATTCTCTCACCCGCTCGCTCATGTTGTTCCCCAATTATATGCTTGGAGTCCAAGGAAAATTACAGGCCTGGTAACATGTCAGGTTATTGTTGTGGGGTAAGTTAGAACGATTTGACTTGGTGAAAGCTGGTCTCAAAGCATCGGGAAGTCCTCAAAATCTTTGCATACACCCCACAGAGAAATGGTTTCTTTTGGGGGGTTTTTTGGGCTTGGCAGGTAATCCTCAACTTATAACAGTTCGTTTAGTGACTGTTGTATCCTACATGATTGGGTGGCATAGAAGTCTAAATAAATAATAAATAAATAAATAAATAAAGGCAACTGCACTGGAAAAAGTGGCATATGCTCATTTTCCACACTTACAACCGCTGTAGTGCAAAACGGTCATAAGTCCCCTTTTTTTCAGTAGCAGTTGTAAAATGGGGGAATTCTGGGAGTTTTCTACTATTTGGAGTTTGGAAATTTACAGAAAACATAGCCTAAACCTTAAAAGTTCACATAATTTTCATTGTAAAAAGAAAAAAACCTTACTCCCGTTCACAGAAGGCCAAAGAGAAAAAGGAAAAATAAATTCTGCCTCTTGCTGACTTTGCATCATTCCCCAGACACTACAGTTTCTAGCCAGCCACAAAATGTTAATTTTTTTTTCCCAAGCAGTTTCAGTGAAACTGAATAGTGAAATTTCCTAGGAAACAAATATCTTGAATAGGATAGAATATGGATAGAATTCTATTTGTATGGTACACAAGAAATTTTTGACTGGCACAGAAGCACTCAGTGTATTTGCAAAGCAACAGAGAAAATACTAATACTGTGTTTCCCCGAAAATAAGACACTGTCTTATATTAATTTTTGCTCCAAAAGTTGTGCTATGTCTTATTTTCGGGGGGTGCCTTATATTTCTCAAATAAGACAAATTCACAGGCAGAAAAGCTGACACCCCCAAAGAAAGTGTACCGTACAGTACACTGATTACGGTACGGTACCTGTCAGTATGGCACCCCCACACACAAACGACGGCACTTATATGGTACAACAGTATACTCCCGCTATTGCAGCTTCCGGCCACCAGAGGAACTACAGTCTACGCACTGTAGTGGAGACTGTAATGGCGGTGAGCCAGCAGACTGTGTCTACTGTACTGGACGGTACAAAGCGATGGAAGGGGCCAGCAGGGGACACCACATTATTACAGTACCGCTATGAACAGCTTTGAATGGTACCGTATGTTTTTCCACTGTACCGTATGTAAACTTGACTACGCCTTAGGGTGCCTTATATTAGCAAATTCTGCAAAACCTCTGACATGCCTTACTTTCAGGGTACGTCTTATTTTCGGGGAAACAGGGTACTAAAAGTGTGCAACCAGGAGAAGGGGAAACGAGGTAATAAAAGGATACATAAAATTACACTCCAGCTCAGTGGATTAACAGATTACAGAGTTGGAAGGGACTTGTACAACCCTCTACCCACTCAGAAGGCTGTAAACTATGATGGTGAACCTTTTTTGGCTTAAGTGCCTTCAGGAGGCCAAAAATGGCTGTATTTGGTGTATAAGATGCACCAACATTTCCACCCTCTTTTAGAGGGAGAAAGGTGCATCTTGTACTCTGAAAAATGTGGTAGGTGTTCAGCACTGGAGGGGGGGGATGTATTTTGTCTTTTATTCTTTTTTAAAAAAACTTCTTCATTTCCTTCTGTGTGGTTCTCAACCTTTCTAATGCCGCGACCCCTTAATACAGTTCCTCATGTTGTGGTGACCCCCAACCATAAGTCTAGCCCCAATTCTCCCAACAGAGCTTTAAGCTAATTGGCAGGAAGGTCAGAGGGACACCCCCACTGTAAACACCTGATTGGTCGGATTGTAAAAATATGTTCCCAGGCGCCAGAATAGACAATTTAGTTCCTAACCCCATGGGAAATTTGTCTTTTCCCAGGGTCTTAGGCGACCCCTGTGAAACGGTCGTTCGACCCCCAACCTTTAAAAGATTGAGAACCATTTTTAAATAGTTTTCTTGTTACTATAAAAAGAGAGAGAGAAAGGGGGGTACAAATTCAAAGGGAGGGGTAGGGGAGGAGAAAGGGGGTACAAATATAAGGAATTTGAGAGTAGAAATTACCCCCCCCCTTTCCCATTCCTTTCCCCCCCCCAAAATTAATAAATTAATAAATATATATATATTAAAAATAAATAAAAAGAGAGAGAGAGAGACTTTTGCTTCTTCTTTTTCTCTCCTCCCCCCACTTCTCCAGGGAGCAAATCAAGCGAGTAAAGGATTCCGAAGATGTACCCATGGTGTTAGTTGGCAACAAATGTGATTTGCCCTCCAGGACTGTAGACACCAAGCAGGCTCAAGATTTAGCAAGAAGTTACGGGATCCCTTTCATCGAGACCTCTGCGAAAACACGACAGGTAATGACGTCCAGGTGGCTATGACGGGGTAAAAAAAACTAAAGTCTTTTCCAGGTGGGACGGGCAGAATTCCTAGTAGCCAGAAAAGACTTTCTCCCAGGTAGTTTTTGAAGCACCTTTTACCTTTGGATACTCAAAGGTAAGTTGACCAATCTTTGTGTTATATGACTCTGCGAACCTATTTGTGGGACCATGGTGCTCCTTGAGCTTGGTTGTTTTCTTGCAGAAGTTTCGTTACCCAACCAGATAACACTGCATGTGTGCATCATCAGTCACTGCTGATGATGGTACCTAGTTTGGTAATGAAATGTCTCCGAGAAAACAACCGAGCTCAGAGAGCACCCAGAACCCCAGAGTTCAACCCTGAGCTACATGTAGTCTCTTTTATTGAGAATCTGTTTGCATATCCCCCAAATCCCTGATAGTTCATTTACTTGCTGAATCCTACATGATAGTATTGATTGCTTATATGTACCCTATGACAATCATTAACTGCTTTGTTGGCAAATGTATCTTTTCTTTTATGTACACTGAGAGCATCTGCACCAAAGACAAATTCCTTGTGTGTCCAATCACACTTGGCCAACAAAGAAGGCGAAACAGATAATATATGCTGCTAAAGCCTCAAAAGAGGAAGAAATTGCCAAATCTGTAAAGAAGGGGGATAAAACCTTCTTCAGATATATTAGTGATAAGAAGAAGAAAAACTGCGGCATCACGAAGCTTAGTACCGGGAATAATACATGCATTAATGGGAATAAGGAGATCGCTGACCATTTCAATAGCTACTTCTGTTCAGTTTTCTCAAAAGACACCTTACAAAATAATACTATAGAGGGATATAGCATTGCTTCCAGCTGTACGGATTCAGCTCCAGTGATCTAAGAAGCCGATGTCTTAGAAGAACTTGAACGATTAAAGATAAATAAGGCAATGGGTCCAGATGGCATCCACCCCAGAGTTCTTAAAGAACTCAGATCTGTCATTGCTACCCCCCTGACTGATTTGTTTAACCAATCCTTGTTAACAGGAGAAGTTCCTGAGGATTGGAGAATGGCCAGTGTTGTGCCTATCCACAAGAAGGGCAGTAGAGAAGAAGCTGGTAACTACAGGCCAGTTAGCTTGACATCAGTGGTAGTTAAAATGATGGAGACTCTACTCAAAAAGAGGATAAATCAGCACCTAAAAAACAATAACTTATTGGACCCAAATCAGCATGGCTTTACTGAAGGCAAATCATGTCAGACTAATCTCATTGATTTCTTTGACTATGTCACAAAGGTGTTGGATGAAGGTGGTGCCGTGGATATTGCCTACCTGGACTTCAGCAAAGCCTTTGATACGGTTCCACATAAAGAGCTTATAGATAAATTAGTGAAGATTGGACTTAATCCCTGGATAGTTCAATGGATTTGCAACTGGCTGAAGCGTAGACATCAGAGAGTTATTGTTAATGGCGAGTATTCTGAGCAGAGTCAGGTTACAAGCGGTGTGCCACAAGGGTCTGTTCTGGGTCCTATTCTTTTTAATATGTTTGTGAGTGACATAGGGGAAGGTTTGGTAGGGAAGGTTTGCCTATTTGCCGATTACTCTAAAGTGTGCAATAGGGTTGATATTCCTGGAGGCGTCTGTAATATGGTAAATGATTTAGCTTTACTAGATAAATGGTCAAAGCAATGGAAACTGCAGTTTAATGTGTCCAAATGTAAAATAATGCACTTGGGGAAAAGGAATCCTCAATCTGAGTATTGTATTGGCAGTTCTGTGTTAGCAAATACTTCAGAAGAAAAGGATTTAGGGGTAGTGATTTCTGACAGTCTCAAAATGGGTGAACAGTGCAGTCAGGCGGTAGGGAAAGCAAGTATAGAATGCTGGTGAGACCACATTTGGAATACTGTGTTCAGTTCTGGAGACCTCACCTACAAAAAGATACTGACAAAATTGAACGGGTCCAAAGACGGGCTACAAGAATGGTGGAAGGTCTTAAGCATAAAACGTATAAGGAAAGACTTAATGAATTCAATCTGTATAGTCTGGAGGACAGAAGGAAAAGGGGGGACATGATCGAAACATTTAAATATGTTAAAGCAGGGGTCCCCAACCGCCGGTCCGTGGACCAGTACCGGGCCGCAAGGCATGTTGCACCGGTCCGCGGAGTCAGCAGCTGCTGTGGAGCCGGCGAGTGCCAAGCTGTTTCCTGTCTCTTTCCCCTCGCGTTCACTCAGGACAGCCGTTTCCCTCGGGCTGAGAAAACCTTTACTTGCTTGCTTGCTTTCTTCCTTTCCTGTCTTTCTTCTCTTGTCGAAAGTGGTTTATTTCCTCCTTGCGAAGCCCTCGCAAAGCCCTTGCTCTGCCTGCAGCTCAAACGGAAAGGCTTTGGCATTGTGCAGCTCTTTTTTTGCTAGGCTCCCCCACCCTATTCCCGGGGTCCTGGGTGGGAGCGAAGCCAGTGGTGTGCGTGTGACCATGAAACCCCCACCACCAGCTCCGGTAATTTTCTTTTGGAAGGATTCCTTGCTGCAAGAAAATTACCGGATCTGGTGGTGGGCACTCCAAGCAGGCAGCGATCACAAAGGAAGGTGACTGTGTCCATGGAGGCACCTCCCCCTCCTCTGGGATTCCTTGCTGGAATCCCAGCCGGAGCGGGCGGTGGCGGGGGGGTGTCCTCTGAATCTGCTGAAAGGCAAACGGCGGTCCCGAGTGAACGCGAGGGGAAAGAGACAGGAAACCGCCCCTTCCTACACTTCCTCCCTCTGTCACCTCGGTTCCCCCGCAAAATTAAAAAGGGGGGGAGGGAAGAGAGACAATGGAATGATAAGCTATACCCTCATGCTTAACCCCGCCCAAAACCACACCCCTTTCCGCCCCCACCGGGCCATAGAAAAATTGTCTTGCTGAAACTGGTCCCTGGTGGAAAAAAGGTTGGGGACCACTGTGTCAAAGGGTTAAATAAGGTCCAGGAGGGAAGTGTTTTTAATAGGAAAGTGAACACACGAACAAGGGGACACAAGCTGAAGTTAGTTGGGGGAAAGATCAAAAGCAACATGAGAAAATATTATTTTACTGAAAGAGTAGTAGATCCTTGGAACAAACTTCCAGCAGACATGGTAGATAAATCCACAGTCACTGAATTTAAACATGCCTGGGATAAACATATATCCATCCTAAGATAAAATACAGAAAATAGTATAAGGGCAGACTAGATGGACCAGGAGGTCTTTTTCTGCCGTCAGACTTCTAATGGATGGACAGATGGAATAGTCCTTGGGAGGCAAGACCCACAACCATTCCATCTTGTCTGGGTTGAGTTTGAGCTTTATGGGGATGGTGACTTAAATTTTCTAGCAGGACTTGGCACTTGCCCATGCTGCCCAAAGCACCAAAACCTGCTTCATTGACAGTGGGATTGGCCAGCAAACTCACCTGACCTGAACCCCATAGAGAATCTATGGAGCACTGCCAAGAGAAAGATGAGAGACATGACACGGAACAATGCAGAAGACCTGAAGGTGGTCTTCCATAACACTTTAGCAGTGCCACAGGCAAACAGCATCCATGCCACGATGCATCGAGGCACTAATTGCTGCAAAAGGGGCCCAAACAAAGTACAGTGATACCTCATCTTACGAACACCTCATCATGCAAACATCTCGAGATACAAACCAGGGGTTTAAGATTCTTTTGCCTCTTCTTCCAAACTATTTTCACTTTACAAACACACGCCGCCACTGGGATGCCCCGCCTCCGGACTTCCGTTGCCAGCGAAGCGCCCGTTTTTGCGCTGCTGGGATTCCCCTGAGGCTCCCCTCCATGGGAAACCCCAGCTCCGGACTTCCGTGTTTTTGTGATGCTGCAGGGGAATCCCAGTAGGGGAATCCCAGCATCGCAAAAATGAGCACTTCACTGGCAGCGGAAGTCCGGATGGGGTTTCCCATGGAGGAGAGTCTCAGGGGAATCCCAGCAACGCAAAAACGGGCGCTTCGGCTGGCAAAAGGGGTGAATTTTGGGCTTGCACGCATTAATCACTTTTCCATTGATTCCTATGGGAAACATTGTTTCGTCTTACAAACTTTTCACCTTAAGAACCTCGTCCCGGAACCAATTAAGTTTGTAAGACAAGGTATCACTGTACTGAGTACATATGCATGGTTATACTTTTCAGAAGTCCGATATTATTCTATCTACAATCCTTTTTTTATTGATTGCATGTAATATTCTAGTTTTCTGAGATGGGGGATTTGGGGTTTTTATGAGCTGCACCTCATAATCATCACAATCACTACTTGAACTATCTTTGCCTTGTATGTTATGAGTCTCTCTCATATATTAAGTTTCACCTTTTAAGTTATATTACTGAAATAAATTAATGTTTGCACGATATTCTATTTTTTCGAGTTTTACCTGTACAAGAAAAAGACGTTTTGTAAGTGTCTTTGAATCGTAAAGCAATCTCGGGTTAAACTGGATTCTATGACTATAAGGCAGCCATGGAAACACCTGGATCTCACTGATAAAGTATAATTAATAACAGTGCAGAAGAAGTGATCTGTCACTTCTATCTTCAAGAAAGATCCCAAGATTTGAAGAATTCTTGGTCTCAAAATGTGTTCTCAGCACCAAATCTTTCCTCCGGGCATTGAATTATAAGTGGGCACCTTTGCACGTGTAATAGCACACGCACACGCTCTTTCGGCATCTGAGGGAAAAAAGGTTCGCAATCATTGTTAATAGTGAGTATTCGGAGCAGAGACTGTTTACAAGCGGTGTGCCACAAGGGTCTGTTCCGGGTCCTATTCTTTTTAATATCTTTGTGAGTGACATAAGAGAAGGTTTGGTAGGGAAGGTTTGCCTATTTGCCGATGACTCTAAAGTGGGCCATAGGGTTGATATTCCTGGGGGTGTCTGTAATATGGCAAATGATGTAGCTTTACTAGATGAATGGTCAAAGCAATGGAAACTGCAGTTGAATGTTTCCAAATGTAAAATAATGCACTTGGGGAAAAGGAATCCTCAATCTGAGTATTGCATTGGCAGTTCTGTGTTAGCAAAAACTTCAGAAAAGAAGGATCCTCCATCACCCCAGAGACTCTCTGGAAGACTCTCTGGAAGCCAAAAACGCCCTCCCAGAGCTTCTGTGTGAGCCTAAAATGAGCTGGCTGTCACTCACATGCACATTGGAGCTGAGCTAGGGCAAGGGTTCGCGTGCCAGCAGATAGGGCTCCGCGTGCCACCCATGCCATAGGTTCGCCATCACTGGGCTAGAGGTCTCTCTCCCCTACTTTTAACTCCAAAGCACAGCAGCCAATTTCCACTGGCTCTTGGGCGAGACTTTGCTTAACCGCCTGCTTAAAACGAAAACCGACTCTAAAGGAGTTGTGTCTTGCAACAACAGAGAGTGGAGGATGCTTTCTATACGTTGGTGCGAGAGGTTCAGCAGCACCGCTTGACAAAAGTCAGCACCGAAGAAAAGACTCCTGGGTGCGTGAAAATTAAAAAATGCCTTGTAATGTAACCGGGTAAGTTTCATTTTTGTTTAAAGGGTGAAAAAAAAAATCCTAAGCATTCGACAGGAGAGAAAAAAATGTAATCAACCAGTATGAATCAAATCTAATTTCCAACCTTTCTCTGATGATTCCTCCTAATTTTTAGAATGATTGCTAAGTAGCAGCTGATTGAATTCTTTTCTAAGTTTTCCGGGTGGAACTTTTGGTTGTCTCTGATTATATCCTGGGAGGCTGAACCTCTCATTGCCTACTACAGGAAGATCTCTAGGGCAATGATGGCGAACCTATGGCATGGGTCCCACAGGTGGCACGCGGAGCCATATCTGCTGGCATGCGAGCTGTTGCCCTAGCTCAGCTCCAATGTGCATGTGTGTGCCGGCCAGCTGATTTTTGACTCACACGGAGGCTTTGGGAGGGCGTTTTTGGCTTCCAGAGAGCCTCCAGAGGTAGGGGTAGGGCATTGTTACCCTCCTCCAGCTCCAGGGAAGCCTTTGGAGCCTGAAGACGGCAAAACACAAGCCTACTGGACCCACCTGTATTCGGGAAACAGGCTGTTTGCGGCCTCCAGAGGGCCTCCGGGAGGCAGGGGAAGCTGTTTTTGTCCTCCCCAGGCATTGAATTATGGATGTGGGCACTCGCCCACCCACGCATTTTTGGCACCCAAGGCAAAAAAGGTTCGCCATCACTGATCTGTGGGGATATTAAGGATTATAGTACAATACATTTGAAGGATGTATTGATGGATCTCGGCTGGCTCTCCAAAATGTCAAAAACAAAACAAAGCCAATTAAAAGATGTGGAGACTAATAAAACTAAGAAGAGCAAGAAAGGTGATTGGAAGGCTAGAGGCTAAAACATACAAATGGTTGCAGGAATTGGGTAAATCTGGTCTGAACAAAGAGGACATGGAGTGTCGTGATTGCAGTTTTTCAATATTTGAGGAGCTTCCACAAAGAAGAGGGGCTGATTTATTTTGCAAAGCACCTAAAGGCAAGGTGAGAACACAAGAACAAGGGGACACAATCTGAAGTTAGTTGGGGGAAAGATCAAAAGCAGCATGAGAAAATATTATTTTACTGAAAGAGTAGTAGATGCTTGGAACAAACTTCCAGCAGACGTGGTAGATAAGTCCACAGTAACTGAATTTAAACATGCCTGGGATAAACATATATCCATCCTAAGATAAAATACAGAAAATAGTATAAGGGCAGAATCGATGGACCATGAGGTCTTTTTCTGCCGTCAGACTTCTATGTTTCTATGAGAAGCAGTGGATGGAAACAAATTAAGGAGATGTCCAACCTAGAATTAAGGAGAAACTTGCCTGATCATTACAAAAATTAATCAGTGGAATGACTTGCCTCTAGAAGTGGTGGAGGCTCCATCATAAATACATGCCAGTTGCCAATCAACCCGGATTTTGGTCAGGTGACCATTGAGGATGCTGCAATGGTTGTAACTTTTTTTCACTGTTGTCGTAACTTTGAAGGGTCGCTGAACATAAGGTGAGGACTATTTGTTCTAAAGACCCCTGCACTGTATTCTAAGTGACTGAAATAACAATTGTTGGAAAAATGTAGATTATCAGTTGTTTCGATGTAGGCTTCCATGGCAATATCTATTGGGCACAGATTCTAGAGCAGTGGTCACCAAGCAGTGGTCTATGGACCACCAGGAGAAAATTTTGGTGATCCACAGAAAAATTACAGTGGTACCTCTACTTATGAACTTAATTAGTTCAGTGACCAGTTTCTTAAGTAGAACAGTTTGTAAGAAGAAGCAATTTTTCCCATAGGAATCAATGTAAAAGCAAATAATGCTGGCAATTGCAGAAACCACAGGGAGGGTGGAGGCCCTGTTTCCTCCTAGGAGATTCCTAGAAAGGCCCCACAGAGGCTTCTCCCCACCTCTTTCGGCCCTCTTTCCTCCCAGAAGATTACTAGAGAGGCCCCACATAGGCCTCTCCCCGCCTTTTCCGGCCCTGTTTCCTCCCAGGAGATTACTAGAGAGGCCCCACAGAGGCTTCTCCCCGCCTTTTCTGGCCCTGTTTCCTCCCAGAAGATTACTAGAGAGGCCCCACAGAGGCTTCTCCCCACCTTTTCTGGCCCTGTTTCCTCCCAGAAGATTACTAGAGAGGCCCCACAGAGGCTTCTCCCCACCTTTTCTGGCCCTGTTTCCTCCCAGATCACTAGAGAGGCCCCACAGAGGCTTCTCCCCACCTTTTCTGGCCCTGTTTCCTCCCAGAAGATTACTAGAGAGGCCCCACAGAGGCTTCTCCCCACCTTTTCTGGCCCTGTTTCCTCCCAGAAAATTACTAGAGAGGCCCCACAGAGGCTTCTCCCTGCCTTTTCCGGTTACAGTTTCGGAGCTTGAGTTTGTAAGTAGTAAATGGTTCTTGGGAAGAGGCAAAAAAAAATCTTGAACACCTGGTTCTTATCTACAAACGTTTGTAAGTAGAGGCATTTTGTAGGTAGAGGTACCACTGTATTTGCAGTTTTACATTACACTAAATACTATTTATCTTTTTTTTAAAAAAAATCATTTTAGTGGTCTGCGTGATTTAAAATTTTGAATTTAATGGTCCCGGAAATCCAAAAGGTTGGTAACCTGTTCTAGACACCACAATCTAGAGTAGAGGTTTCCTAATATTTGACCGGCAACTATGGCTGCCATCTTCCTGAGGCAAAGTGGGCTACTCTGCAGATAGGGTGCTATTTCTATAGCCAGGTGTTTTGTCTGCTGATTGATCTTCGGCCAAGCTGCTTTCCAATTGGTGAGGGCTAATCCCTAATTGGGGTCCAATCACGATTGGTTATCTTGGAGGGTGTTGCTTCCTGATTGGTTCTTTGTTTATGATATTAAAATTGGAAATTTTTGAAGAGCTGTTCATATAATTTCTATATGTGTATGTATGTACAGATATAAATATGGGTAGATCTGTTCTGTCGGGCTCTCTGGTAGACTCCTCCCAAAAATTCACAGGTACAAATTTCAGACACACACACGTTTGAAAATTCAAAACAACGTTCTTTATAATGAAAATTCACTTAAACTAAGCCCTCTTTTGATATAGCAAAGAGCACTCGTCTCCAAACAAACTGGTAATTTGTACAAGTCCCTTATCAGTTCTGTGATACTTAGCTTGCAGCTGTGAGGCAATTCACAGTCCTTCTTCTTTCACAAAGTGAAACACACTTTGCTCTGGTTTAGTTTCAAAGCGGGGGAAAATCAGCACACAAAAAGTCAAAGTCAGTAAAGCAGGCATGAAACACAACGATCAGATAATCCTCCACAATGGCCAAACCCACAGGCTGCTCTTTATAGCAGCATCACTAATTCCCACAGTCCCACCCAACCACAGGTGGCCTCATTTTCTTTGATAATAATCTCTCAGTTGTTGTTGCCTATGCATCGTTCTCCGCATGCGTGGCTGTATCATTAACTCTTCTTCTGAATCCAAGGAGGAGCTAGATAATTGATCTCCTTCTGAGCTGTCTGCCACACTCTCCTCCTCCCTGTCACTCATGTCTTCTTTGTCAGAGGAGCCTTCATCAGCAGATTCCACCGGGGGCAAAACAGGCCTGCAGCATGTGGATGTCTCCCCCACATCCACAGTCCTTGGGGCAGGAGCTGGGCCAGAGCTAACCACAACAAGATCTAATCATCATCATTTTAGCCGTTGTCTATCCACTGTGGGATGAAAGCCTCTTCTGCATGTTTCCATCCTACACGGTCATAAGCTTTATTTCGCCACTTGACCCGCAATATATCTATATTGTGAATCCTTGGAGAGGGGCGGCATACAAATTGAATAAATTATTATTAAATTATAATTAATTATAATTAATTATTATATCATCAGTAGTGGGTTGTACCCGGTACGGGCCACACTATAGTGTGGTAGCAAAAATAGTGATGCGCAATCAGCTGTGCTTCCCAGTGCGCACACATGCACACCCGTGCAAGATTTGGCTTTTGTGCATGCGCTGCAAGCAAAATCTTGTCTGAGGATGCGCATGCAAGAGAATTGCAGCCAGATTTTGCACACCCCCACACCTGCCTTGCCAGGATGGAGCTCCACTCCTCCATCCCCACCAGTGCACAGCAGGCTAAATCTCGTGTGAGGACGCATGCGTGAGTGGGATTTCGGTGGTTTTTTGGCAATATTTTTGCTTCCACACATGCGCACAAGCAAAACAATCGGCAAATATAGTTAAAATCTTGATCACGTGAGTGTCCTCACGCATGTTTTTGCTTATCTGCGCATGTGGAGTAGCCAAATCATGCACAGTGGTGCACATACGCATGTCATTGATGCGCAGCTGTGTGCGCATCCCGGAATTTCCTACTGGGACAGGGTACCTGACTGCACCAGCTTCTGGCCACCACTGATCTCCACCCTTACATAATTTTTACTTGTGCACTCAGGAGTTGGCAGGATCTTAATTAGGTCTTATTTTGGGGGGGGGTGGCTTATATTGGGCACTACATAATTTTTGGCTTTCATGGCACCCTTAATTGGCTTATTGGCGTGGCTCATTTTCTGGGTTGTTTTTTTTTTAACAATGCAGTGGTACCTCTACTTACGAACTTAGTTCCGTGACCAGGTTCTTAAGCAGAAAAGTTTGTAAGAAGAAGCAATTTTTTCCCATAGAATCAATGTAAAGGCAAATAATGCATGCGATTGGGGAAACCACAGGGAGGGTGGAGGCCCTGTTTCCTCCCAGGAGATTCCTAGAGAGACCCCAAGGAGGCTTCTCCCCACCTTTTCTGGTCCTGTTTCCTCCCAGGAGATTCCTAGAGAGGCCCCATGGAGGCTTCTCCCTGCCTTTTCCGGTTACAGTTTCGGAGGCTCGGGTTTGTAAGTGGAAAATGGTTTTTGAGAAGAGGCCAAAAAAAAATCTTGAACACCCGGTTCTTATCTAGAAAAGTTCGTAAGTAGAGGCGTTTGTAGGTAGAGGTACCACTGTACAATGAATCATAAATTCAAGGTATTGAATTGTGTATGCATCATAAAAATGTATCATTAAATGTCTCTTTAAAAACAAAACAGCTTATGGGCTGAATTCACACTACACGCTAATCTACCAAAGCTCGGCCAAATCTACCAAATTTTTTTCCCTCTTCTCTCCGCAGGGCGTGGATGACGCTTTTTACACATTAGTTCGAGAGATCCGGAAGCACAAAGAGAAGATGAGCAAAAACGGGAAAAAGAAGAAAAAGAAGTCCAAGACGAAATGTCTAATCGTGTAAATCAAATTCCAAAATACTGTCGATCCTTTTTTCTCCGCCAGAGATCCTTCGGTAAACCCGACTCGTGTTTTTTCTACTATTCACACTAAATTATTAGAAACAAAAACATTTTTAACATCCACGTTTTCCTCCATCGCGTCGCTTCCTGAACCTGCCAACTGTGTAGTTCCCTACAGCTTATTTTCTGCACGGTGGGAAAAAATAAATAAGTGTTGGAAAGCTGGTTCTTCAGTTTCCCCACGCTTGTGAAACACAAACCGACAGATCCTCCTGAAAGAAGTTCTTCCAAATCCCTTGGCGCACGCAGAATCTTCTAATTGTCTCCTGGCTTGTTTTCGTCCCTCCCCAGGAAGGTTGAGACTTTTCCGCACTTTTGAGGACCAGCCTTAGTGGTAAACGGAGGCTGGAACAACAACTGTGGTAGCAAATAAACACCGTTTTCCTTCTCGGGGGCTCAGTTTTATGCATGATGTTTCTTGCTCTAGGGCAGTGATGGCGAACCTATGGCACGGGTGCCAGGGGTGGCACACGGGGCCATATCTGGTGGCACGCAAGCCGTTACCCTAGTTCATCTCCATTGTGTATGTTGATTTTCAGCTCTTCCGAAGGCTCTGGGAGGGCATTTTATATAGTTTACTTATATAGTTTATTAGATTTGTATGCCTCCCCTCTCCGAAGACTCAGGGCGGCTCACAACATAGCAGTAATACAATCCATTACAAATCCAATAGTAGAAAGTTAAATCAATTTTAAAAACATTAATACATAGTAAAATCCCTAACTATACAACCAAACGCATTCAACCTAATTCATCATACAGTAAGGCCGAAAACATAATGAAAAGGGGGAGAAGGTGGTAATTATCCCCACGCCTGTCGACAAAGGTGGGTCTTCAGCATTTTATGGAAGGCGAAGAGGGTGGGGGCTGTTCTAATCTATGGAGGGAGTTGATTCCAGAGGGCTGGGGCCGCCACACAGAAGGCTCTTCCCCTGGGGCCCGCCAGCTGACATTGTTTGGTCGACGGGACCCGGAGAAGGCCAACTCTGTGGAACCTAATCGGTCGCTGGGATTCGTGCGGCAAAAGGCGGTCTTGGAGATATTCTGGTCTGATGCCATGTAGGGCTTTATAGAATTTTCGGCTTCTGGAGTCTCCAGGGGATGGAGGGGGGCATTTTTGCCTCTGGAGCCTGGGGAGGGCGAAAAATGGGCCTACTGGGTCCACCAGAATTTGGGAAACGGGCTGTTTCAGGCCTCCAGAGGCAGGAGATGCCATTTTAGCTGTCCCCAGGCATTGAATTATGGGTATGTGCGCTAGCGCATGCGCGATAGCAAATCACACACACGCTTTCGGTACCCGAGGGAAAAAAGGTTCGCCATCACTGGTCTATGACTTGTGTTATGGGAATGCCGTCAACCTAAAGCTAGCTCAGATACGGCGGGTGTGGCATTCTACAGGAGCTGTGTGGAAATCATCTGGTTACGAACCAGTTCTGCCAGGCAAATGTTTGGATTAGTCAACCCTGCAAAGATGCACGTACGAGTAAACTAATATTCCCACAGATCCGACTGCGTACAGGTGTTGTGTTCTTATTAGTCTGGTGACAGATTATTCCAGTCCATGCAACATCTTGCTGGTCTTAATGCGACCAGAGTGATGAATTCTGGGAATTAGGGAACCTCAACCCATTTAAGATGCTGTTTTTTAAAATATTGGAAGTGCAGGCAACCCTTTGGTTAAATGCATGTAAAGTCACTGTAAAAAAATATGTATTTTTCCCCCCAAGTAACTGATATGAATGACCTTATGCTTTAATCCCACTTTAAAAGTATGTTTAATGCAGGAAATTTAACAAATTCCCACCCACCCACCCACCGCCCTTAAGGTCTTAATGCAACCAGAGATAAATTTTTAGAATTTTGGTGCCTCGACCCATTTAAACTGCTGTTTTTTAAAGATATTGGTCAACCTTTTGACTTAATTGGTTAAATGCATGTAAAGTCACTGTAACGAAAAATATTTTTTTCTCTCCAAGTAACTGATATGAACACGTTATGCTTTATTTTAATAGCAACTTAAATGTATGTTTAATGCAGGAAGTTTAACAAACTCCCCCCAAACTGCGCTTAAAGTATCCCTGAATTAAATAAGATTCTGAATCCATCCTATTTCAGCCCTTATTCTCAACGGAGCATCAAATCTATGTGTCAGGTTTGCATTAACAAGAAACCCGGTATCCAAATGCAATTTGTACTTTTAACCCATGCCTAATTTTAACTCCATTGTTGCACACAGTTTTGAAATGGTGTTACGATGACTAGGGGGCATTCTTTCTCAGTGGGTGAAAATATAAAGGGAAAACTTGCTGGGTGGTGACTTTACCATCTCCAAAATCAGCACGGAGAAATTAAGTTAATCAAACTTTGGCGTTCGTGTTTGCATCTGTAGCACAGATACAGTTGCATCTGTAGCACAGATACAGTTCGTCCTTTATTTACAAACTATTCATTTAGTGATCATTCGCAGCACTGGAAAAAAAAGTGGCGTGACCATTTTTCACATTTATGATTATTGCAACATCCTTCATGGTCATGTGATTGAAATTTGGATGCTTGGCAACTCCTATTTATGACGTCGGAGTGCCTGGGTGGGGAGAATACTGTAATAATTTGGAGAAAGGATCTTAGTGCAATATTTCCCAACCTTGGCCGCTTTAAGATGTGTGGACTTCAACTCCCAGCATTCCCCAGCCAGTATTAGATGCCTGAGGAATTCTGGGAGTTGAAGTCCACATAGTTGGAGTCCACGGAGAGAGGTGGCATACAAATCCAATAAATAAATAAATTAAATAAATATGGATTTGTTGGAGTAACATTGGTTTACTGGAAGGAATGTATCTACACCAGGAGATAAAGTTTCCAAATCTGAAGAAACAAGTTCCAAATTGATTTCATTCTAAAAGACAATACAGTAGTACCTCTAGATACGAGCTGCTCCACATGCGAGTATTCCAAGATACGAGCCACGAGGGGAGAGAAATTTCTTTTCGAGACCCGAGCTCAAATTCGGGATACGAGCCGAGCGTCCACTAGGTGGCGCAAGAATCCTTGCTTCTGGTTATCTCGGAGGGGAAAAGCAAAGTCTAAAGCCATTTGTTCCAGATACGAGTTGTTCGACATACAAGCTCCCTTCTGGAACGAATAAATTCGTATCTAGAGGTACAGTGATCCCTCGAGTATCGCGAGGCTTCCGTTCCAAGACCCCTTGCGATAATCGATTTTTCGCGATATAGGGTTGCGGAAGTAAAAACACCATCTGCGCATGCGCGCCCTTTTTTTCATGGCCGCACATGCGCAGATGGTGGAGTTTGCGTGGGCGGCGGGCGGCACCCAGGGAAGGTTCCTTCGGCCGCCCAGCAGCTGATCTGCTCCGCAGCGCGGCAGCAGCGAGGAGCCGAAGATGGGGTTTCCCTGTTGCCCAGGCAAAGGGGAAACCCCATCTTCGGCTCCTCGCTGCTGCCGCGCTGCGGAGCAGATCAGCTGCTGGGCGGCCGAAGGAACCTTCCCTGGGTCTTCCCGCCGCTCAGGCAAAGGGGAAACCCCAAGATCGCTTGCCGCTTGCCCGTCACCCGGCCGCTCGCCGCTTGCCCGTTCACCCGCCCGCCTGGCTGCTCGCTTGACGCTTGCCCGTTCACCCGCCCGCCCAGCTGCTTGCTTGCCGCTTGCCTGTCACCCGCCCACCCAGCCGCTCGCTTGCCGCTTGCCCGTTCACCCGCCAGCCCGGCTGCTCACTTGCCGCTTGCCACTTGCCCGTCACCCACCCACCCAGCCGCTCGCTTGCCGCTCGAGAGCAAGAGGGGGAGAGATAGAGAAAGAGAGAGAAGGAAAGAAAGAGATGAGAGAGGGAGGAAGAGAGTGTGAGAGAGGAAGAAGCAAGATAGAGAAAGAGAGAGAAAGAAAGATGAAAGGAGTGACGTCATCGGGTGGAAAAATCGCGATATAGCGTTTCGCGAAGATTGAGATCGCGAAAATCGAGGGATCACTGTACTACTGTATTGCTTTCAGTCTTTGCTAAGTCTCTCCTAAACCTGCTTAACCTTAATAATTTAATTCTATTGTTGTGATTTCCTTTTTGCAAACTAAATCTATGTCTCACCTGCCCCTCCTTTTCTCAAATGTTAAATTTCTTACTAGCATTATTTCTGGAAAATGGCAGTGTGTCTACCTAGAATATATTATAACTATTTTTGTATCCAGTGGTTCTCAACTTGGGGGTCGGGACCCCTTTGGGGGGTCAAATGACCATTTCACAGGGGTCAGCTAAGACTGTGGGATAAGACAAATTTCCCATGGTGTTAGGAACTAAAGCTTCTATTTTGGCACCTTGGAACATATTTTTACAATCTAATCGATCAGGCGTTTACAGTGGGGGTATCCTTCTGACCCTCCTGTCAATCATCTTAAAGCTCTGTTGGGAGAATTGGTGCTATAAATCTATAGTTTTAATAGTATTAAATCTATCTCAATTAATAGCTATCACCCACGCTGATATACCAGATACCTCTCTCTGGCTTTGCTTCCAACTCCTGATTTCTGCAGAAGGAACGAACGCATCATTCAACAGATTTTTATTATTACATTACAAACAGATCACCCACCATTTAACTCCTGGACTACACATGCCTTGTAGATTTTACAATTGGTTGGTGCTCAACTGTCCTCGTAGTATCGTTGTTTCAGAGCTCGGTATTTTCGGAGGAAGTATAAGGCTTCTAGTTCTTTGATGACAAATTTGCCTCTGGCAATCAGTTTTTTAATTTCTTCTGGATCCTTCACGTCCTTGTTTTTCAGGAAAGCCGCCTTGAGTCGAGTTCGAAAGTAGTCAGCCCCTTTGGGGTACTCCTTTCCCAGATACAGTAGCTTCAAAACACAAGAAAGGTTTGTTAGCGTTCAACACTGGGCTTATACCCAATGTTAGAATAACGAACTTGAAACAGAGTATATGTGACAGTGGTGGTTGTTCAACCAATAACAAGGCCAATATAGTAGAGTATAAACATAATTTACAATGTACAGTGGTACCTCTACTTACAAACTTAATTAGTTCAGTGACCAGGTTCTTAAGTAGAAAAGTTTGTAAGAAGAAACAACTTTTCCCCATAGGAATCAATGTAAAAACAAATACTGTAATGCATGCGATTGGGGAAACCACAGAGAGGATGGAGGCCCTGTTTCCTCCCAGGAGATTCCTAGAGAGGCCCCACAGAGGTTTCTTCCTGCCTTTTCCGGCCCTGTTTCCTCCCAGGAGATTCCTAGAGAGGCCCCACGGAGACTTCTCCCCGCCTTTTCTGGCCTTATTTCCTCCCAGGAGATTCCTAGAGAGGCCCCACGGAGGCTTCTCCCTGCCTTTCCCGGCCCTGTTTCCTCCCAGGAGATTCCTAGAGAGGCCCCACAGAGGCTTCTCCCCGCCTTTTCCGGCCCTATTTCCTCCCAGGAGATTACTAGAGAGGCCCCACAGAGGCTTCTCCCTGCCTTTTCCGGCCCTATTTCCTCCCAGGAGATTCCTAGAGAGGCCCCACAGAGGCTTCTCCCCACCTTTTCCGGCCCTGTTTCCTCCCAGGAGACTCCTAGAAAGGTCCCACAGAGGCTTCTCCCCGCCTTTTCCGGCCCTGTTTCCTCCCAGGAGACTCCTAGAAAGGTCCCACAGAGGCTTCTCCCCACCTTTTCCGGCCCTGTTTCCTCCCAGGAGATTCCTAGAGAGGCCCCACAGAGGCTTCTCCCCGCCTTTTCCGGCCCTATTTCCTCCCAGGAGATTACTAGAGAGGCCCCACAGAGGCTTCTCCCTGTCTTTTCCGGCCCTATTTCCTCCCAGGAGATTCCTAGAGAGGCCCCACAGAGGCTTCTCCCTGCCTTTTCCAGTTACAGTTTTGGAGGCTTGGCTTTGTAAGTGGAAAATGGTTCTTGAGAAGAGGCAAAAAAATCTTGAACATCCGGTTCTTATCTAGAAAAGTTCATAAGTAGAGGTGTTCTTAGGTAGAGATACCATTGTATACAATAAATTATTGTATATACAGTAAACAGCTACATACATATCCAAATCAAACAATCATATACAGTTCTAAACATGCAGCAGGTAACCATTAATGCTACACACAGTTCCATACAATACCATAATATAATACATGGACCAATATTAAGCATACAACAGGTACATAGACCAATATTTAACACACAGCAATATACACTGCTCAAAAAAATAAAGGGAACACTCAACACATCCTAGATCTGAATGAAATATTCTCATTGAATACTTTGTTCTGTACAAAGTTGAATGTGCTGACAACATGTGGAATTGATTGTCAATCAGTGTTGCTTCCTAAGTGGACAGCTTGATTTTGACAGAAGTTTGATTTACTTGGAGTTATATTGTGTTGTTTAAGTGTTCCCTTTATTTTTTTTGAGCAGTATATTAGCACACAACGATGTCTTAGCACACAGCAGTATTAAAGCACACAGCAATATCTAGCAAGCATTAGCAAGACTAACCGCAATAGACACCGACAACAACCAACAATACAATACAACCCAATAGAGAGTAACACATCGGTCTCCCTTATATGGCTAATTGCAGCCATAGCTCTTAAAGTGACATTATACTATTTCCTCCAAACATACGTTGGTTAGTTAATATATTGACAAACCCAACTGGTGAAGGACATAGGACAAAAGTTGAGTTATGCACATAACAAATCATAAGAATTCTTATTTAGTCCAGTTACTCTGCCGGTCCTAACCAGGTGTCCTTCAAATGGCTGGACATAAAACTCCCATCTGGCTGGGGAATAGAGGTCCAACATTTTCGGAGGTCACCCACTGGGAGAAGATGGAGTTACTCCTCAGAACTTACATTTTTGTACAGATTCCGTACTTCGTATCTGAGGGGGTTGGCCATGTTGTCAGTTGAGGCATATATCCGTTTTTTTCATGAGGACTGGCATATTTACCTGAGGAAAAATCAGTTTGAAATGAGGGGCATGATGAAATCTGAACAGCTCATTTTATGACAAGAGTCCTTGATTTATGATTTAATTGAATTGAATTGAATTGAATTGACCTATATGCCGCCCAAATCCCGCGGGACCCAGGGTGGCTCACAACAATAAAATAATAGAATAATACAATATCATTATTATTATTATTATTTATTTATTTATTTATTAGATTTGTATGCCGCCCCTCTCTGAAGACTCAGAGCGGCTCACAACATGCAATATACAGAATACCAATCCAATATTAAAAACAGTATTTAAAACTCTTATAATAAAAAACAATCATGCAACCCACATAAACCATACATAAAATATAATAGCTGAAGGGTTAATATTAATTTCCCCAAACCTGGCGACATAGGTGGGTTTTCAGGAGCTTTCAAAAGGCAAGGAGGGTGGGGGCAGTCCTGATCTCCAGGGGGAGTTGATTCCAGAGGGCCGGGGCCGCAACAGTGAAGGCTCTTCCCCTGGGTCCCGCCAGACGTCATTGCTTAGTCGACGGGACCCAGAGAAGGCCAACTCTGTGGGACCTAATCGAACCCAAAATTCCATCCATAAGCAGGAATAGTTAAGTAGATCTGGTCCCATTTTACAACCTTTCTTGCCTCAGTTGTTAAGTGAAGTACATTGGTTATTAAGTCAGCAAGACAGTTGTTAAGTGACTCTATCTCCCCCCCCCCCCCATTCATTTTGCTTGTCAAAGGTTGCAAAAGCTGGTCACATGACCTTGGGACACTGCAACCGTCATAAATATTAGTCAGTTTCCACGCATCTGAATTTTGATCACAGCCATGGTTAGATTACAATGGTTACATGAACAAGGATCATAAATTACATTTTTCGGTGCCGTCGTAACTTTAAACGGACACTAAATGAATGGTTCTAAATCAAGGACTATCTACAATCCAATTCTTCAAAACAATCTCTCAACAGGTGGATTTCAAAACTGGATTAGTGGATGTGGAAAAGAACCGATATTCTAGTCTCAAGAAACTGCTCAAAAAAGAAAAGGGAGCACTTAAACAACACAATATAACTCCAAGTAAATCAAACTTCTGTGAAATCAAATAGTCCACTTAGGAAGCAACACTGATGGGTATTGTAGTACTCCCAACTTATCAAGTGGGTTGAAGGCTACAGCTGCAAGCTGCCCACCAATAAACCGAGTCTCACCGGAGTCTGGGAGGCTCCCAACTCGGTGAAAATGTAATTGCACAATTTGATTAAATTTTGCTACCTGCGCGGAGTCCCGGAATCAATTCACCCAGCTGTTCGCAGAGTATACGGGAGGGGGGCTGTCGGCTACTGCGCCTGCGCCAGAGTTCGAGGGGCGGAGCCAGACGACTCTTCCAATGTCCTGAATGGCATTGCCCTAAAGATTCGCAAGCGAGGATAAAATAGAGATAGGAAAATTGAAGAGGAGCGCCTCTGCTCTTTCGGAAAGAGTCCCATTTAACCAAATGGACTTTAAATCGCTTCCATTCACACGACAGCCAAAACTGGATTAACTTTAAAGTTTTAAGGGTGCTCAGTATTTCCCTGCGTTAGCATGTCTCATGTTAGTATGTAAAAATACATGCAACATTTAATATATAATATATACCACCCATTCTTATTTGCAAAGTTTAGATCAGTATTTCTGATCTAAATCATGTATTTTTAAAAACATTTTTAAAGAAAAATTTATTAATTTCCAAATATTTTCTTTAAAAACAATGATATGATTATACCTTTAGTACTTTGCATTGTTATATAAAATATTTCATATCGGCTTGTCATCACAGTACACTTATTCGAACTTTATCAACATAATTATACATTTCTATTTGTTTATATACTGATCAAAAAATAAAGGGAACACACAACACAATATAACTCCAAGTAAAAGAGCATCAGCACCAAAACAAATTCCTTGTGTGTCCAATCACACTTGGTCAATAAAGAAATATACTCTGTCCTATCTCTGCGGATTTTATGCAAGAAAAATCTCAATGCGCCTGCGCAGACTTGCCTTGCAATACCAACCATGGGTTATGAATTGACGGATGGGAAAATCATAGTGGAAGAACAAAATGGAAGTTGCCCCTCCCATCATCACTTCCGAACTCGATTCAACGTACCTACTGGCAAAACTTTCATCATTGAGCGGGGCGGAGTGCCCCCCTCCAAACAAAAAACACCCCCAAACCCATCTTTACTCCTTTTTCCTTCCGAAACGCCACTCATCCCGATGGTTCTCTTTCAGTATATTGGAGACGTAAGTCTAATATAGACTCCGCAACTTTCACTTGGGAACCCGAAGAGTCGTTTAAACTTAGCCCTTCCCTACCTCTTGGGTGAATTCATTTTCCCTTTGCCAGGAGGTGTCAAGGGGCGGGGACTCTCGGAGAGCTGCGTGGAGGGGCGGGACTGGTCGCCGTAGAAACGGAGGGGCGGGGTCGTCAACAACTTCTCGGTCCGGTTGTTGGGGGCGCCGCTGGAAAAATGGTGAGTGACGCCATTTCCCCTCTAAATCTGAGGGGACCCTTATTTGCATATCTAGATACATATGCAAATCAACCCCCCGCATCTCGTTTGCGAACGCTTTGCAATGAGATGAAACACGCGAGTTGGGTCAACGTGTTGTGTGAGTGCCAAATAGGTGGACCTGGCACCTATTTCCTCCTTTTTTTTAAAAAAAATTAAATAACACGGATTTCTTTTGTCCATCTGCTTCTTTTCATTAAAAAATGTTTTATTTCCACTTGGAGACGCTAAACTGAAAGTGAGAATGAGGCTTTTGTATCAAATTCTAATAAGGATTCATGCCTGGTTCCTGTTAAACCTGTGGTGGCTTTACTTAGCAGGTGGATATTCCACAGGTGATGCCCTCTGAAAATATTTACTCACCCTTTGCATCCTGGACATAAACTGTTTCAACTCCTACCCTCAAAATGTTGCTACAGAGCACCACACACCAAGACAACTAGACACAAGAACAGTTTTTTCCCAAACGCCATCGCTCTGCTAAACAAATGTTCCCTCAACATTGTCAAACTATTTACTAAGTCTGCACTACTAATACCACTAGTTTTTTCCTCATCATTCCTATCACCCATCTCCTCCCACGTATGACTGCATGACTGTAACTTGTTGCTTGTATCCTTAAGATTTTTATTAATATTGTTGCTTCATTGCTTATTTGACCCCTATGATAATCATTGTGTTTTTTTACCTCATGATTCTTGACAAATGTATCTTTTCTTTTATATACACTGAGAGCATCTGCACCAAAGACAAATTCCTTGTGTGTCCAATCACACTTGGCCAATAAAGAATTCTATTCTATTCTATTCTATTCTATTCTATTTTATTCTCCCTTGGTCTTGCACGTTCATTTCACCTGTGGAATATCCACCAGGGCTCTTTTTCCTTTTTTCCTTGCCTGCCAGTGAGTTCTCCCTTCATAATACAAAAGTGTCCTGACTTATAACCATAATTGGGAATCTGAATTTCTGTTGCTAGGTAGGGTGGTCCTTAAGAGTGTCACACCCCATTTTACAACCTTTTTTGACTGGGATTTCAATAGCAATAGCCCTTAGACTTATATATGGCTTCATAGTGCTTTTATACCCTTCTCTAAGCAGTTTAAACTCAGCCTATATTGCCCCCAACAATCTGGGTCCTTATTTTACCCACCTCGGAAGGATGGAAAGCTGAGATAACCTTGAGCCCGGTGAGACTTGAACTGCCAAGTTGCAGGCAGGCACCAGGCACCAGAATTAGACTGCAAGAGTGCGCTCCAACCACTGTGCCACCATGGCTCATCATACATTGCAGTCAGGCGAGGTTTGCTATTTACCGCTGCTACCGGTGTGATGTGTGTGCACCTGTGTGTGTGAGAGATTTCAGCCATATTCCGCATGCACGGAAGCAAAAAACTGATGAAATATCATGCATGTGCACATCCCCTCATGAGTTTTTGCTTCCTGTACATGCACAGAAGCAAAATCTTGCTGGGACGTTTGTGCGCGCGCGTGCTGGAAACGCAGAGCTGTGTGTGCAAGTCCATTTTTGCTTCCATTGTGCAGTGTGGCACGTACCAGATAGCAACTTGATATTTGTTGCAGTATACATTATATTAAGTGGGTCGCCATAGGACGCCGCCTGATTTTACAATCTTTTTTATTTTTGGTGGCAGTCATGAAATGAACTCATTTTATTCAATCGGTGCGTTGTTGGGTGGGGGGCTTTTTTTTTTGCCCCAAACTGGAAGTAAATGGAAGCAATCGGGCAAAAAGAAAAACCCACCGAAAATCACAGTCATATAACAATGAGAAGGTATGACTATTGGATTTCCAGAACCAAGTCATCTATAGGTCTAGAGTGGTTCGTTGTAATTTCAAACAGTTGCTGGTTGTTAAATGAGAACTACCCACAATCCAAGACCGACCATTTTGTGAAGCGTTAGAAGAGATTGAGACCTTCATTTGTGGCTTCGGTTTGTTGTTAACATGGGAGAACACCCTGTGTTTGTGTGAACACACATACAGTGTTACCTCTACTTACGAACTGAATTCGTTCCATGACCAGGTTCTTAAGTAGAAAAGTTTGTAAGAAGAAGCAATTTTTTCCCATAGGAATCAATATAAAAGCAAATATTCTGCGGAGAGGGGCGGCATACAAATCTAAATAAAATAAATAAATAAATAAATAAATAAATAAATAAATAATGTGTGCGATTGGGGAAACCACAGGGAGGGTAGAGGCCCTGTTTCCTCCAAGGAGATTCCTAGAGAGGCCCCACGGAGGCTTCTCTCTGCCTTTTCCGGTTACAGTTTCAGAGGCTTGGTTTTGTAAGTGGAAAATGGTTCTTGAGAAGAGGCAAAAAAAAATTGAACACCTGGTTCTTATCTAGAAAATTCGTAAGTAGAGGCGTTCACAGGTAGAGGTACCACTGTATTTAGGCTGATGGAAAGATGGAATTCAGACTACTCCCCCTTCCCCCGTCTTGTCAATTTTATTGTGTTTTTCTGATTTTCTCTGTTCTTTCTTTTCTCTCCTCGCTGCATTTAGGGTCCCAAAAAGAAAAAGGTATGTAGGTAGATACCTAAATTAATCTTAGAGGCATGTTAAGATATTCATGAACTGGGAGAGTCGTGATAACAAGGTTAGCCAATGAATAGGCATAGCAACTAAGTGATGCAATGAGATGTAAACACATGAGTCTGTGCAGAGAATAGAAACTGAAGTGCATGGCTACTCCCACTCTGTACTCTCTCGCTCTGAACTCTGCTGAAATGAAACTAACTGTTCTATGCTGTCTGTTACTGCGTGAAGAAGAACTATGCTAATGGTATTGTAAATTCATCTCTTACTATGGACAAGAATTCTTGCAATTTCTTGCCATTGACCAACATGGCTGAAGTTGCTTGAGTTGAATTCCAGAACATCTAGAGAAGATGGGATTGCCTACTGCTGTTCTAGATGGCCTAGGATTAGGAATTAGGAAGGAAATAGAAAATAGGTTAGCAAATGTTGTATTGCCTCTGTTCAAATCGATGGTGAGACCACATTTGGAGTGTACTGTGTACAATTCTGGTCACCGCACCTCCAGAAGGATATAACAGAACTGGAAAAGGTGCAAAAAAGGGCAACAAGAATTATCAAAGAAATGGAGCACCTCCTTTATGAAACCAGGTTGCAATGCCTTGGTCTCTTCAGCCTTGAAAGACCCCGTTTAAGAGGTGACTTGATCAAAGTGTATAAAATCACACATGCGATTGGAAAGGTGGATAGAGAATAATTCACCACCCTTATTCTCCCTTAGAGAATTTTTCTCTATCACACGATACTAGGACGAGGGGGCCCTCCCTAAAGCTCATAGGTAAGAAAGTGAGGACAAATAAAGGGAAACATTTCTTCACTCAGAGGGTCCTTGGTTTATGGAATTCACTTCCAGAAGAGGTCGTGACAGCTGTCAGCCTTGATAGCTTCAAGGCAGGATTAGACAGATTCATGGATGCCAAGTGTATCATAGGTGGTTATTGAAACGGATGTCCATGTGCCGCCTTCTATGTTGGTTGAGACAGGCAGGATTCCCTTGAGTACCATTTGTTGGGGGTCAAGGGAAAGGGAGGGTCTTGCCTTCTCTTTCTGCTCAAGTGGTGGGCCACTGAGTGACACAGAATGCTGGTCTCGATGGGCTTTGGCCTGATTCAGCAGGGCTCTTCTTAGGTTCTTATTTATTTATTTTATTTATTTATTACCGTACTTAGATTTGTATGCCGCCCCTCTCCGAAGACTCGGGGCGGCTCACAACACGTGGAAACAAATCATAAATAATCTAACAAATTTAAAATTAAAAGATTTAAAAGACCCCATATACTAACAGACATACACACACACAAGCATACCATATATAAATTATGTAAATAGTCTTTCCAAGAGAAGAGAAAGCCTGTCTCCATACTGGATTTGAACTTGATAGACCTCTTGGGAGGATCTTCTGCATCGGAGATTCAGAAAGTCTTAGCATTCAGCACCACCATTTTAATTCTCCAAGTGCTCCATGACATTCCCACGTGATGGGGCATTGTGGGTAATTAAAATGGCAGGTCTGATGCATCCATGTGATGGGAGCAGATTTATTCACCCTGTAATCTCTCAGTTGCCCGTTGCAATGTCAACAATCTTTCCAATAGGAAAATAAAAGATCTGCAGAGGCAGATACGTTGACATCAAAATTAAGAAACAAAGAAAACTCAGAATACTATAAAATTTGGAATTCATTTTATGAATGGTGAGAAAGAAGGAAAGAAAAGTGAAATTACAGTATAATAATTTATTAGCTATAAAAATAAGAAAAATATGATTATTAAAATAATAATATGTTAAAGGTATATATTGAAATAGAGGATTTGAATTAGTTGAAATATTGCCATACTGATTAAAATAAGGCGGTAAAAAAAGCTAACAAGTGTATAAAATTAATAAATTAATAACCAGAACATATTTTTTCTTACCAGTTGTATTTTCCGTAACAAAAATAAAACAAAATGTGTTTAATGGACTGAAATGTCTTAATTTTAATATGCTTCTTCATTTTTTTCCCTTTTTTCTTTTCTTGTTTGTTTTGTAGATGTGTTTGTCTTAATGTTTTTTATGTACTTTTTGTGTATTACTTTTTTAATGTTTAAATTTCAATAAAAACTTTTTTTTTTTTAAAGGAAAATAAAAGATCATCCTCCATTCCACAGTTTCAGAATGAACTTATGTCTCCTCAGTGCCCAGATTTGAAAAGTGGATATATTTTTACCAATATAATTTTTGGAATAAGAAATATATGGAGTCCCTCTTCTGCTGCGTCCATTTTTAGAAGGGTCTTGACATTTAATTTTCTTTCTTTTATTTTGTTTGGGTTTCAGTCTGCTGGTACTAAGAAGATTAGTAAAGCTGAGCGGCTGAGGCTGCTAAGAGAAGAGGAGGAACGGCGATTGTTTGAGGAAGGTAGGCGGATTTCAACCCCCTGTATTACAAGCGATCCTCGTCTTACAATGGTTCATATAGTGAATATTTGAAGTTACAATGGCTCTGAAAAATTAACTTTTTTTCACGCGTGATCATCCACTTCAGACTGTTTCGGGTAAACCGATAGTAGCGACCTGCGCAGGGGTGGATTGCAATTAATACGGTAATAATAATAATAATAATAATAATAATAATAATAATAATAATTATTATTATTATTATTATTATTATTATTATTATTATTATTATTATTATTATTATTATTATTATTTATTAGATTTGTATGCCGCCCCTCTCCGAAGACTGCTGCTGCTACCAATGCGCTGAGCGTGCGCAGCATGGGGAGTCTCACGTGCGTGTACAAGCTACGGGTGTGCACGGGTCCCCAGCATGATTTTGCTTCCGCGCATGTGCAGAAAGCAAACACACGCTGAAATCTCGTGAGGGGACCTGTGTGTGAGAGAGATTTCTGTGATTTTTGCTTCTGCGCATGACGGAAGCAAAAATAAATCACTGAAATTTCTCTCATGGGTGTGTCCCCTCATGAGATTTTGCTTCTGCATATGCGCAGGAAGCAAAAAAATATGAAAAATTAAAGAAAAAAGATGGTACTGGAGCAAATTGCGCAATCTGGCGGCCGCTCCTGGTACGCAGTCGCCTACCGCACTGGTAGCAACCCATCATTGGACCTCCGGTGGTAGTAGCGACCTGCCTTGGCACTATGCCATCCTATTTAGGCACATTTTGAAGCAAAACACATGCACGGAAGGCCACAGACATGTGTGGAAGGGGGTGCACGGAAATTTGCACACTCACATTTATAAACCGGTAGGGAACGTAAGTGAATACCACCATTGCAACACCACCTGATCTAAATATAGATCAAAATATATGACAACTTAATATTAACCGCTCCAAACTTGACTGTAAAAAATATGACTTCAGTAACCGAGTTGTCAAAGCGTGGAACTCATTACCGGACTCCATAGTGTCATCCCCAAACCCCCAACACTTTACCCTTAGATTATCTACGGTTGACCTCTCCAGATTCCTAAGAGGTCAGTAAGGGGCGAGTACAAGTGCACTAGAGCAGTGTTCCCTCTAATTTTTTTTTGGGGTGGGCGGAAAAGTATAGTGTCTGAGCGGCAGTCCCTTCGGGACTGGGCGGCACTCTTTCCCTCTCACTCTTTCCCTCTCGGCTTCTGGGCAGGTTTGAAAAACTCTGAGTTGATGATGATTTTTAAGTGAGCCATTGCTCATTGCTCAGCTTAGAGGGAACTATGCACTAGAGTGCCTTCCGTCCCCTGTCCTATTGCTCTCCTATATCTCCTATACCTTTCTTCTATTCCTCCTATATCTCCTATTCTCTTCTTCTATTCTTTCATTGATATATTTTAGTATGAGTATCTCCTCTATAACCTTCATCATGTATTTTACTGTGTGTGTGTGTGTGTGTGTGTATACTTATGACCTTTGCAGTGTCCCGGGGTCGTTTGATCCCTTTGAACAATCTTCTGATGAGCAAAGTCGAGCGGGGAGCCAGATTCATTTAACAATGTTACTAACTCAACAACCACAGCAATTCACTTAACCAGGGCAACAGAATCGACTGTAAAATGAGGCAAAACTAACACAAACCATTGTCTTCCTTAGCAATGGAAATTTTGGGCTCGGTTGAGGTTGTAAGGACTACCTGTATTTATGTTTAAGGAATCAGGATTATCAAATAAGCAAATAACAATAATAAAAATAAAAATAAAATAGAAATAGGTCTATTTAGAGAAGGACGGCCTATAAATTTAATTTAATAAATAAATTTAACTAAATAAAAAAAAAGTAAAGTGAAAATAACATAAAATAACATAAAAGATTATAAAATAAAAATAATAAAATAAAATAATAAAATAAAAATATAAAAATATGAAGCAGATATAAAATTAAATAATAAATAAAAATATTTAAATAATAAAATAATAAATAAAATAAATAAAAATAAATAATAAAATAAATAATTAAATTAAATTAAAATAATAAAACAAAACAAAACCTCATTAATCGTGCCTTTTGGTTTTATTCCCAGAGCAAGCCCGCTTACGTGCTGAGCAGGAACAAGCTGTGAAGGCCGAAAAGGAACGTATTGAAAGAGAGAAGACAGAACGCCTTGAAGCTAAAGTGAGTTCCCCCAGATCTTGCTGTGGATAATATCTAGTGCAGGGGTCTCCAACCTTCGGAGAGGGGCGGCATACAAATCTAATAAATTATTATTATTAATTATCACTTACCAGGCTGCATGTTTGATCAATTGAAGTTTCCGAGTGATCTTCAAGGACAAGGAGTCGAGTTGCAATGGATTACATGGGTTTAGAACAAATAAGAGATCTCTTTCCTGTCCCATTCAGGATCAAGAACGCCGGGGTGAAGAGTTAACTGAACTTTCTGAGTTAGAAGAAAGCTTTCTCCTTGCAAGCCAATGGAAGGCGAAAAGCCGAGCCATTGCTAAGGTACGCGTGCCTTGGAATTTATTTATTTATTTATTCAGTTTTTTTTATGCCGCCCCCTCTCCTTACCCTCAGGGCGGCTTACAACCTGTTAGCAATAGCACTTTTTAACAGAGCCATCCTATTGCCCCCACAACCCGGATCCTCATTTTATCCACCTTAGAAGGATGGAAGGCTGAGTCAACCTTGAGCCGGTGATGAGATTTGAACCGCTGACCTGCAGATCTAGCAGTCAGCTTTAGCGGCCTGCTTTTTTAATCATTGGATTTGTACTGAGCTCTGCTGTTGTGAGCCGCTCCGAGTCTTCGGAGAGAGGCGGCATACAAATCTAATTAATAATAATAATAATAATAATAATAATAATAATAATAATAATAATAATTACTGCACTCTACCCACTGCGCCACCTCGGAATATTTGGGCCCTGCTTGCTACGAGGGAAAAATGAAATTTACAATGTAATTTTTAAAGGATGCAAGTCTTTTACAAAAAATCTACATTGCTGTGAGATTTTCCGTGTACAAGTAGTCCTTTATTTATTTATTTATTTTATTCATTCATTCATTTATTCATTCATTCATTCACGCAGGCAGGCAAATATGTATTTGCAATATACAACAGGTCTTTCTTTCTTTCTTTCTTTCTCTTTCTTTCTTTCTTTCTTTCTTTCTTTCTTTCTTTCTTTCTTCATCTATTCAACTTCTATGCCGCCCAATCTCGAAGGACTCATGAAGCGAGAACTACCTCTAAACAGATGAGCGGTCCTGTGACTCTGTTTACCTGCCTCTTTTTCAAATCCATCCACATCTTCTCTGCTTTCTATCTTCATCCATTTATGTCTTGGTGTTTCTCCAGTGGGAACATTATACACGTTGTGACGGCAGTCCAGACCCAACAGTTGCCCAGGAAATCAATACTTTTATGAGTTTGTGGCAAGAAGAGACCCAGAATGATATTACGACGGTAGTGGAGAAAGGCAGCAAGGTGCTAGAAGTAAGTCCCAGCCACTATTATATCCTATAATAGCCATTCCTCCAGCCAGAGATGGGTAATGTGTCTTCACATGGTAGAGTAGAGTAGAGTAGAGTAGAATAGAATAGAATAGAATAGAATAGAATTCTTTATTGGCCAAGTGTGGTTGGACACACAAGGAATTTGTGTTTGGTGCAGATGCTCTCAGTGTACATAAAAGAAAATATACATTTGTCAAGAATCATGAGGTACAACACTTAATGATTGTCATGGGGTCAAATAAGAAATGAGGAAACAATATTAATAAAAATCTTAAGGATATGAGCAACAAGCTACAGTCATACAGTCATAAGTGGAAGGAGATGGGTGATAGGAATGATGAGAACAACCTAGTAGTAATAGTAATAATTTAATTTAATTTAAAATGATATTATATTATATTCTGTTCTGTTATACTGTACTATATTATATTACATTTAATTTAATTTAATTGTATTTAATGTTTAAAAAATTTAGATAATGTCCAACTTACTCTCAGTGTGACTCAGGATGGTTTATAGAGAAAAAAAACAAAAATCACACAAAAATACAATACATAACGACAGCTCTCCACATACAATGACAGTTGAGCCAAAAACTTCTGTTGTCAAGTTGTTAAGGGTGTTTTGCACCATTTTACAACCTTTCTCACCACCATTCTTAAGCGAATCGCTGTGGCGGTTCACTTAGCAACACAGGTTGTTCAATGAATCTTGCTTCCCCATTGACTTTGCTTGTCATAAAAGAAGATATCAGATGATTCCGGGACTCTGCAACTATCATAAATACATGGCATCTGAATTTTGATCAGGTGACTATGGGGAGGCTACACGGGTTGTGGAGAACAGTTGTAAGTCACTTTTTCTCAATGCTGTTGCAACTTTGAAAAGTCACTAAACAAATGGTTGTAATTTAATGTAATGTAATGTAATGTAATGTAATGTAATTTAATTTAATTTAATTTAATTTAATTTAATTTAATTTAATTTAATTTAATTTAATTTAATTTAATTTAATTTAATTTAATTTAATTTAATTTAATTTAATTTAATTTAATTTAATTTAATTTAATTTAATTTAATTTAATTTAATTTAATTTAATTTAATTTAATTTAATTTAATTTAATTGCTGCCTAACTCTTCAAAGATTCTGGGCGGCTTACAACAAATAAAAACAATATTTAAAAGAACAATTTAAAAAATACAGTGGTACCTCGGTACTTGAACGCTTTGGTTCTCGTACATTTCGGATACCGAACAAAATTTTCGGCAAAAATTTGCTTTGGTATCTGAACAAAAATTCGGATACCGAACAGCCACAGAAAATTTTGTTTATTATCCGAAATGAGGGGACGGGGTGAGAAGGAATGGGAGTCGGAATCCGACACGCCCATCCTGGCCGCCCACTAAACAGCCTCCCAGTCGTGCTCCAAGCTGTAGGAAGGAGGGGGCGGCTGCAATACCGGCAGTTTCCGGGGGGCCTCCTTTTCTCAGTGGTTCGTCTTGTTCCCTTTAAGCAGCTACACCAACTTTCTCCTTCCCAACAGCGGCAGAGGCTTTCCTTCGAGCAGCAGCAGCGCCGGGAACGTCAGCGGCTTCCCTTTCTCATGTCACGTTCCCGGCGCTGCTGCTGCTTGAAGGAAAGCCTCTGCCGCCGTTGGGAAGGAGAAAGTTGGTGTAACTGCTTAAAGGGAAGAAGACGAACCACTGAGGAAAGGAGCCCCCCCCCCCTCCGAAACTGCCAGTATTGCAGCTTCCCCCACTCTTACTACAGCTTGGAGTGCTTAGACCTCAGATCTTTATCCCATAGGAAATAAAGGAAATAGGGGCTGGAAACCAATTAAACCCATTTCCATTATTTCCTATGGGATAAATTAATTCGGTACTCGACCAAATCGGTTCTCGACCACACTTCTGGAACGAATTGTGGTCGAGAACCGAGGTACCACTGTAATTACAAAACCCTAGTAAAAGCCATACATATCTCTCAAGATCTCTCACGGCCACATTTAGATGGTATCTCACTCAGTCAACGGCCCCAGGCCTGTCGGAAAAGCCAGGTCTTTACAGCTTTGTTGAAGGCCAGTAGGGTGGGGAAGGTATGGATCCCCGGGGAAAACTGATTCCAGAGAGCCAGAGCCACCACAAAGAAGGCCCTTCCCCATGGCTCCGCCAGTTGACATTGTTTGGTTGACAGGACCTGGAGAAGGCCAGCCCCATGGGCCATTATCGGTTGCTGCGAGGTATACGGTAGGAGGCGGTTCCGAAGATAGTTGAGGACTACCTGTATGAGTGCAAGTGGAAGATAACTGCAGGGCAGGAAGGTAGATCAGACACAATACACTTCACACATGGACTCTGTGTTCTGAATTCCTGTGTCTTCTAACGGAGTGGAATGTCTTACAGCTGATTGTCAAGTTAGAAATGTACGTCCTGGAGACGCCCTTTGACGAGATCTCTCTCAGTGATGTCCTTCAGTACCAGGAGACTATTGTGCAGTTGCAGAATTTGCTTTGTCATAAATACAACCAAGCCACAGAACATCTGCTGAAGGTAAGTGTTCTGTCTGAGCTAGAAGCCCACCAAGAATTGGGTCCACACAGAACCGGATTTTGCAGTATCCTTCCCCAGGAGTGGGTGAGAATGGAGATTTTGCAGTATCCTTCCCCTGGAGTGGGTGAGAAAGGAGATTTTGCAGTATCCTTCCCCTGGAGTGGGTGAGAAAGGAGATTTTGCAGTATCCTTCCCCTGGAGTGGGTGAGAAAGGAGATTGTGCAGTATCCTTCCCCTGGAGTGGGTGAGAAAGGAGATTGTGCAGTATCCTTCCCCTGGAGTGGGTGAGAAAGAAGATTTTGCAGTATCCTTCCCCTGGAGTGGGTGAGAAAGAAGATTTTGCAGTATCCTTCCCCTGGAGTGGGTGAGAAAGGAGACTGTGCAGTATCCTTCCCCTGGAGTTGGAGGGAATGGAGATTTTGCAGTATCCTCCCCCGGGAGTGGGTGAGAATGGAGATTTTGCAGTATCCTTCCCCTGGAGTGGGTGAGAATGGAGATTTTGCAGTATCCTTCCCCTGGAGTGGGTGAGAAAGGAGATTTTGTAGTATTCTTCCCCTGGAGTGGGGGGGAATGGAGATTTTGCAGTATCCTTCCCCTGGAGTGGGTGAGAATGGAGATTTTACAGTATCCTTCCCCTGGAGTGGGTGAGAATGGAGATTTTGCAGTATCCTTCCCCTGGAGTGGGTGAGAATGGAGATTTTGCAGTATCCTTCCCCTGGAGTGGGTGAGAATGGAGATTTTGCAGTATCCTTCCCCTGGAGTGGGTGAGAAATGAGATTGTGCAGTATCCTTCCCCTGGAGTGGGTGAGAATGAAGATTGTTCAGTATCCTTCCCCTGGAGTGGGTGAGAATGGAGATTTTGCAGTATCCTTCCCCTGGAGTGGGAGGGAATGGAGATTTTACAGTATCCTGCCCTTGGAGGTTGGAGAGTTTATAGTATCCTTCCCCGGGAGTGGGAGGGAATGGAGATTTTGCAGTACCCTTCTCTCTGTGTCCTCCTATGGGGCTGTCCAATGCATGTATTTGTATCCAGTGTCTTTTCAGTTTTTCACAAGTCCACCAAGCATGTTAAAATGCCCTTTCGGGTTTGTTTGTTTGTTTGTTTGTTTGTTTGTTTGTTTGTTTATTTGTTTATTTATTTATTTATTTATTTATTTATTTATTTATTTATTTATTTATTTATTTATTTATTTATTTATTTATTTATTTATTTATTTATTTATTTATTTATTTATTTATTTATTTATTTATTTATTTATACCTTTATCCATCTCAGGCAATTTCTTGGGTTAGATTGGTGCAATTTTTTTATTTTTTTTAAAAAATCCATTCTAATGCTCTTTACAGCAAGCCAGTAGTTACGGAGAATCTGAGAGTGGAAATATGGAACTTATCATGAGAGAGAAGGACGTTACGCTGTGCCTTTGGGCCAATCTCAAGAAGAATGCAAGGTAGAAATGATGTTCTTTACAACACATCAGAGTAATTAAGGCTTCACGTTACGTTCATATTGAGATGAGCCACAACTGGGAAGTAACTCATAGAAATCATGGGTGGGAGCGTGTCAACGATGCAGTCTGTTACAACATACAGTTAGTCCTCTCTTGCCTGCAAGCAGCGTGGTCACTACGCAAAAATTACATGTGTCCAGTTTCCGGTTTCTAATGCATACACAAACACATAGTTGTTAGCAGTTTACTTAAGATCCTGGACACAAACTGTTTCAACCCCTACCCTCAAAACGTCGCTACAGAGCATTGCACACCAAGACAACTAGACACAAGAACAGTTTTTTTCCAAACGCCATGACTCTACTAAACAAATAATTCCCTCAACACTGTCAGACTTTCTACTAAATCTGCACTTCTATTCTACTAGTTTTTCTCATCATTCCTTTCACCCATTTCCTCCCATGTTGACTGTATGGCTGTAACTTGTTGCTTATATCCTAAGATTTTTATTAATATTGCTTCTTCATTGCTTATTTGACCCCTATGACAATCATTAAGTGTTGTACCACATGATTCTTGACAAATGTATATTTTATTTTATGTACGCTGAGAGCATATGCACCAAGACAAATTCCTTGTGTGTGTCCAATCACACTTGGCCAATAAAATTCTATTCTATTCTATTCTATTCTATTTTATAACAGCAGACAAAGAAAAAAAATCAAGTCTCTTAAAAGAGTTGGCTTGGATGTTTGCCTTTAACAGGAGCACATACAGAAATAGTCAAAATCCTGTCCAAGGTTCTAAGAGCCAACTCAGGGTTGTTAGCCAATCCAGAAGACACAATTCCCCAAGCAGTGGTCAGAAGACATCACATAAGTGTCGGAGTTCAGACGGTTAATTCCAGTGGAGGATTATGAGTCTAGACCAGGGCTTCAAATAGGCACAGCCTTATTTATTTGTTTGTTTGTTTGTTTGTTTGTTCGTCATTCATTCATTCATTCATTCATTCATTCATTCATTCATTCATTCATTCATTCATTCATTCACTCATTATTTAGACTTCTATGCCGCCCAATCCCGAAGGACTCAGGGCGGCTTACAATAATATAAAATTACAAATACAGTAGTACCTCTAGATACGAGCTGCTCCACATGCGAGTATTCCAAGTTACGAGCCAAGACGCGAGCAAAATTTCTGTTCGACACTCGAGCTCAAATTCAGGATACGAGCCGAGCGGCCACTAGGTGGCGCAAGAATTCCATGTTTCCAGTTATCTCGGCGCGAAAAGCAAAGTCTAAAGGCATTCGTTCGAGATGCGAACTGATAGACATACGAGCTCAGGTCTGGCACGAATTAAACTCGTATGTCGAGGTACCACTGTACAATAAAAAGGAAGTCAAATATAAAGTCAAAAACTGTAAAACCCCAATTAAAACCCACAGTTAAACTATCTGACCAGCATACATGCATACCATTCACACAATTTGGCTGTGAATAGATGTTAATTCATGGTCCCCAGGCCTGCTGGCAAAGCCAGGTCTTTGTGGCCTTGCGGAAAGCCAGTAGGGTGGGAGCAGTAAGGACATCGGGACGGGGGGGGGAGAGAAGGCCCTCCCCCACGGCCCCGCCAACCTGCATTACTTAATCTACAGGACCTGGAGGAGGCCAACTCTGTGTGCTCTTATTGGTCTCTGGGAGGTATGCGGCAGGAGATGGTCCTGTAAATAGCCTGGCCCTGAGCCATGTAGGGCTTTATGAGTAATAACCAACACCTTGAATTGTGCCCGGAGACTAATAGGAAGCCAGTGCTGCTCACGGAGATATGGGTGTATCTGCCGGCACGCGAACCATTGTCCCAGCTTAACTCCAGTGTGCATGTTCGTGCTAGCCAGCTGATTTTTGGCTTGCGTGGAGGTTCTGGGAGGACATTTTCAGGAGGGGCTCTGGGGGGGTGGGGGAAGGCATTTTTGCCCTCCCCAGGCTTCAAGAAAGCATCTGGATCCTGGAGAGGGTGAAAAATGGGCCTACTGGCCCTACTGGAAGTCAGGAAATGGGAGAGGAATGAGTGGGGAAGTTTTGCGTTCATGTACAGGACACGGGGAAGGTTGGGGGATCACACATGCATACACAGGGTTGTGGTACATGGGGGCATTGAATTATGGGTGTGGGCATGCACACATGCACAGTAGTGCGCGCACACACGTGCTTTCGGCACCCGAGGAAAAAAAGGTTCACCATCACCGCTATATGACCTTGGTTGCATTTTCCTTTCCCCCACCAGATTCCGGAACCAATTATTTAAGGACGAGAACCAACAACCCTGCCATGGATTTGAACTTCCCAAGCCGTTGACCACCTGCGATGTGGCTGTACGCATCTTGCACACCCCTTACGACCATTTGTCGCCTTTTCACGATTTCCCCAAAGAACTCCCAAAGCTGGACCTGCCATCCGCCGAGGAGATGGCCGAGGCTCAGCTCAGCAAGGACACAGGAGTCCAAAGTGAAGATCGGGATACCCTGAAAGCCTTTTCTGAGGTCAAAACGGAAGCTTCAACGAGAACCATGGTAAGACGGGGCAGAAGCTGGCAGGGGGGAAAAGGACTTCCCTCTGTGGGTACTGTGATGGTTCGCCTGTATCCTGCACAAATAGTTATGGACTCCAAGTCCGAGGACGCAGTGACGGTGGAAGGGCTAGGCAGGCGTCCTGTATTACTAGTACCTGACAGTGACAGTGACAGTGATGAGGGGCCTTTGGCAGTGGTGGGTCTCCACCTGGTATAGCTGTGATCAGTGATCTTTTAGTGGTTTTTGATGGGTTCCAAAGGTCGGCCCGGCTGTACATATGCCCAACATGTGTGTATGAGCCTCTCTGCGTGATTTCACTTCTGCGCATGCACCTGAAGCAAAATCTGATGCGAGGATGCTTGCGCGGGTGAGATTTCAACAAATTTTGCTCTCTTTTTGCCGAATTTTTGCTTTGAGTGCATACGCAGAAGCGAAATCTCGCACAGGGGCATACACACACCTATTGGGTGCCTGTGTGCCTGCGCCAGCCTGACGATTCCATACTGGTAGGGAAAAGTAAGTGCTGCCCTTCGCTGGCCTTTGGCACTTCCTGTCAGCTATAACAAAGCATTTCCTGTCAGCAATGAGTTCCTGCCAGCAATGCCCAGGGCTGAGTGACTTAGGGGAAGAGGAGGAGCCACTTTTGGATGCTAGGGTTCGAAGGTCACGCAAAAAACAGGAATGGTTGGCTAGGAGAAGAGTCACTCATAAGTAGTGCTGCTGGGTAATTTTGTCACGCCCTCACACTATTTAAGGGCGAGGTACGCTCTGCCTTGTTGCAGAAAAACAACATTGTTCTTTGAGGGTTCATGTTGTCTGGACTCTTGCATTCGGTTTGGATTTTAAAAAGGACATTCTTGGCTTTGCTAATGAGATTCGTTCTGCTAGCCAATTTCTGAAAATTCTGTCTGAGAACTCTGGCGACAGCTGGTAATTATTACTGGGTTATCTTTGCTCTGGGACTTTAACCAACTGATAACATTGATTCCTCTGTAAAACTGTATAGAATAGAATAGAACAAAAGAATAGGATAGGGTAGAGTAGAGTAGAGTAGCGTAGCATAGCATAGCATAGCATAGAATAGAATAGCATAGAATAGGACATTGGAGGTCTTCTAGTCCAGCCCCTTCTAGTCACTGTCTAATTTCTTCTTAAAAACAGTATGGTTGAACTCTATTGATTTTGCCAGTTTTAAGTGATTTTAATATTTGATTAATCAGAGGAGAATTTACCCAGCCTCCAAAAGTGATTTATTAATATCGTTCAACTGGCCAGCACTTGTGCTAAGCCCGTGATGGTGAACCTATGGCACACATGCCACAGGTGGCACATGGAGCCATATCGGAGAGCATGCGAGGCATTGTCCTATGTCAGCTCCAGCATGCATGCGTGTGCTAGCCAGCTGGTTTTTGGCCTTGGGGAAGGCCGTTTCTCCCTCTGGAGGCTTCAGGGGGGAAAAACCGTCCAACGGGCAAACCAGAAGTTCAGAAAAACAGACCTCCGGTTTGCCTGTTGCAGTGTTTTTTGCACTCCAGAACCTTCAGGAAAGCTTCCCGAAGCCCCAGAATGCGAAAAACAGCACACCAGGCAAACCGGAAGTCCGTTTTCCGAATTTCCGGTTTGCCCATTTGGCTGTTTTTTTACCATCCCAGGCTTCAGTGAGGCCTGAGCCCATGCGCAGAGACAGGGAGGGGTTATGCGCATGTGCATGGGCAGCATGGTGAGTGCGTGCGTGTGCAGGGGGAAGGGAATGGGTCTGGGCACATAAACACACACACACTTTTGGCCCATGAACTGAAAAAGGTTCGCCATCCCTATCCTAGGCTGTTGTCTTCTCCTCCTTGTAGACCTATAGCGATGTCTTCAGTTATTCGGAAAGAAGAAGGAGCAGCAGCTCCGGAAGTAGAGACGAGCATTATACCAAAAGCTCCTTTTTCCTTCGTTCCACCTCCCGAGGTAATGGGGTCCCATTCTGAATAACGACATTTCTTTACGGTTAGTCCTAGTAGTTTAATGATGATAAATGGGACCAGGAAAGTGACACAGTTGTAAGGCCAAAACAATAAAAAAGATAAAAATTACACAATGGCCTCGCTTGGCAACAACAATTGCAGCGATTGTGCCCTTTTCTTCCACCTGAGTTGTGCAATGAGCTAAAAGATGAATTTTTGGCTGCAGGAAGCCCCCATTCTTTGGTTTTAATAATGAAACTTATCAATCTTCTATCTGGCTATTTTATTTATTTGTCTCTGTCTGTCTGTCTGTCTGTCTGTCTGTCTGTCTGTCTGTCTGTCTGTCTGTGTCTGTCTGTCTATCTATCTATTTATCTGTCTGTGTCTGTCTATCTGTCTGTGTATGTATGTATGTATCTATCTATCTATCTATCTATCTATCTATCTATCTATCTATCTATCTATCTATCTACCTACCTACCTACCTACCTACCTATCATCTATCTATCTATCTATCATCTATCTATCTATCTATCTATCTATCTATCTATCTATCTATCTATCTATCTATCTATCTATCTATCTATCTACCTACCTACCTACCTACCTATCTATCTATCTATCTATCTATCTCTCTATCTACCTACCTACCTATCTTCTGAGCATGCACAGGATGCATGCGTGAGATTTCGGTGGGGTTTTTTGCTTCCGTGCATGCACAGAAGGGACGCATGTGCAAACTTTCAGCGATTGTTTTTGCTTCCACACTTGCGCAGAAGCAAAAAATCGGCGAAACCTCACATGCGTGTGCATCCCCTCCCAAGATTTTGCTTCCTGCGCATGTACAGAAGCAAAATCTCACTTAGATGTGCGCACGTGTGCCAGAGACGCAGAGCTGCACATGTAGCTCAATTTTTACTACCGGTGGGATGGTGTCGACCGTACCGGTAGGAACCTGCTATTGATTGTTGGGGAGAAACTGGGAGGGAGAAGGAGTATTAGATGTAAGTGCCACCTTGAGGTGTTTATACAAATGTCAAAAGCCAGGGGAAACCAACAGACCAATAAATAATAAAACTTTGTGATTTCTAAACCCCTTCTCCATTGGCCCAAAAGGCAAACATAGCAGCATCTTTGCTACTGTGGCCAAATCAATTTGAGAGGCTGCCAGGCCTTGGCAAGGAGAAATATACTATGCCTTTCCGCTGCCCTTTCGGATGAAATGAGGGATTGCTGCTAATGAGCTAAGACCTTCCCACCTGTCTGTCCTTTTTCAGCTCACGTTTCGGCCCTGCGGCTCTTTGATATCAGTGAATTGGACATCCTGGAAGATTACACGGTGGATTTGCACCAGTTCATGTCAGTGGGAGGCGTCTACCATTGCGATTTGCTGAAGCTCCCGCCTCAAGCCAAGCAAGTCAAAGGATGGACCATGGTGGAAGTAATGTTCATTTTAAAGAGGGAGGGGTTGGGAAAAGGGGTTGCTTGCCATGTGAGCTCTCCTTCCCAAATACAATTTTCTCCTTTCTTTTAAGCAAAAAGAAAAAAAGAGAGAGAGAAAGAGAGAGAGAGAGAGCAAACTGGGTGTTCACGCAAACCTTCATCAAAGGCAATAAAGACCTTGTGGCTTTATTACCCTACACATTAGACCACATCTGCAGTCCACTAACATAGATTGTCTGAGATATAAGTGTTGTGTGAACAAAGCCCCAGTATACACATAACATAGAAACAAGTACATGGCGGATCTTCTAGTATACACATTTACCTTAGTGCAAATTAAAGTACAAAAAACTAAATTAGGGATTACTGTAGCCTAGAGGATAATTCTCTGCCTTACAAGGCAAAGGTTGCAGGTTCAAATCCCAGTGGGTATGGCTAGCTGATGAGGCCAAAATAAGGCCGAAATAGATCTATCCTAGTCTCCCTTAATTTTCAAATTCAGCAAAAAAACATGTGACATACACACACACACACACACACACACACATACATACATACATATATTCGTAGATTTTCACGGGTATATGTATGTAGATTGTTCTGAGTTCGGGTTTTGCCCCGTGTAATATTTTGCATGTCTATGCGACGTTTGTATATATATATATACAATATATTATTGCAGCCTTTTCCTTATAAGGCAGAGAATTAACCTCTAGGCTACAATATCCAATCCAGTTGTGTACCAGGGAAAGGTTACATATTTTTTGTGTCGAATCACCCTGGTATATTGAAGGAACATTACATACCTAGTTTCCTCAATCATTTATCGTATGGTTTATAGACTCGAGAGGAGGTATGAGTTGAGTTATTTCTACAAAAGAGCTAAAATTTCTTCATTTCTTTGCTTGAAGGTCTTGGATAAAGGATTAGAGACTTACCCCTACACTGCGACATGTGAGGAATCTGAAGACAACTCAGGGGTGACTGTGGGAATCACCATCCATCTTTCTGATGCTGTGATTTATTTTGAAGAACCACTGATAGCAAGGTGGGATCGTCAAGGTACCGTACACTTCTAACCACTGCTGCAAGAATTATTTATTTATTTATTTATTTATTTAATTGTTTATTTATTTTTTTATTTGATTTGATTTGTATGCTGCCCCTCTCCGCAGACTTGGGGCGGCTAACAACAGCAGTAAAACAGTATAACAAAATCCAATATTTTAAAAAAACAGTTAAAAACCCATTATATAAAAACCAATCATACATACAAACATACCATGCATAAAATTGTAAAGGCCTAGGGGGAAAGTGTATCTTAGTTCCCCCATGCCTGGCGGCAGAGGTGGGTTTTAAGCAGCTTACAAAAAGCAAGGAGGGTGGGGGCAATTCTAATCTCTGGGAGGAGTTGGTTCCAGAGGGTTGGGGCTGCCACAGAGAATGCTCTTCCCCTGGGACCCGCCAAATGACATTGTTTGGTTGACGGGACCCGGAGAAGACCCACTCTGTGGGACCTAACTGGTCGCTGGGATTTGTGCAGCAGAAGGCGGTCCCAGAGATATTCTGGTCCAGTGCCATGAAGGGCTTTATAGGTCATAACCAACACTTTGAATTGTGACCGGAAACTGATCGGCAACCAATGCAGACTGTGGAGCGTTGGAGTAACATGGGCATATTTGGGAAAGCCCATGATTGCTCTCGCAGCTGCATTCTGCACGATCTGAAGTTTCCGAACACTTTTCAAAGGTAGCCCCATGTAGAGAGTGTTACAGTAGTCGAGCCTCGAGGTGATGAGGGCATGAGTGACTGTGAGCAGTGACTCCCGGTCCAAATAGGGTCGCAACTGGTGCACCAGGCGAACCTGGGCGAACACCCCCCTCGCCACAGCTGAAAGGTATTTCTCTAATGTAAGCTGTGGATCGAGGAGGACGCCTAGATTAGCCAGATTTCAGTCAAGGAGAGAAGTAACTTAGAAGTAAGTAGGAATTTCCTGACAGTTAGAAGAATTAACCAGTGGGACAGCTTGCCTCTAGAAGTTGTGAATGCTCCAACACTATAGGTTTTTAAGAAGAGACTGGGCAATCACTTATCTGAAATAGTATACTGTAGGGTCTCCTGCTTGAGCAGGGGGCTAGACTAGAAGATCTCCAAGATCCCATTCCATTCATTCCTGTTCCCACTTGCCTTCCCATCCCTTCCCTTCCATTATTCTAGTCTATTTTTCAAAGCACCTGAGGGTAGAACAAGAAGCAATGGGTGGAAACCAATCAAGGAGACAAGCAACCTAGAACTTAAGAGAAATTTCCTGTCAGTTAGAAGAATTAACCAGTGGAACAGCTTGCCTCCAGAAGTTGTGAATACTCCAACACTGGAGGTTTTTAAGAAGAGAATGGACAGTCACTTATCTGAAATAGTATAATGTACTATTGAGCAGGGGGCTGGACTAGAAGACCTCCACGGTCCCTTTCCAACTCTGTTATGAACGGGTCCAAAGACGGGCTACAAAAATGGTGGCAGGTCTTAAGCATAAAACGTATCAGGAAAGACTTAATGAACTCAATCTGTATAGTCTGGAGGACAGAAGGAAAAGGGGGGACATGATCGAAACATTTAAGTATGTTAAAGGGTTAAATAAGGTTCAGGAGGAAAGTGTTTTTAATAGGAAAGTGAACACAAGAACAAGGGGACACAATCTGAAGTTAGTTGGGGGAAAGATCAAAAGCAACATGAGAAAATATTATTTGACTGAAAGAGTAATAATTCGTTGCACGAATCCCAGCAATCAGTTAGTTCCCACAGAGTGGGCCTTGTCCGGATCCCGTCAACTAAACAATGTCGTTTGGCGGGACCTAGGGGAAGAGCCTTCTCTGTGGCGGCCCCGGCCCTTTGGAACCAACTCCCCCCAGAGATTAGAATTGCCCCCACCCTCCTTGCCTTTTGTAAGTTTCTTAAAACCCACCTCTGCCGTCAGGCTTGGGGGAACTGAGATATTCTTTCCCCCTAGGCCTTACAATTTACGCATGGTATGTTTGTATGTATGTTTGGTTTCATAATAAGGTTTTTTTTAGTTGTTTAGTATTGGATTGTTACATGCTGTTTTTTATCACTGTTGGTAGCCGCCCTGAGTCTGCAGAGAGGGGCGCCATACAAATCCAATTAGTAATAATAATAATAATAATAATAATAATAATAATAATAATAATAATAATAGATGCTTGGAACAAACTTCCAGCAGACGTGGTTGGTCAATCCACAATAACTGAATTTAAACATGCCTGGGATAAACACAGATCCATCCTAAGATAAAATACAGGAAATAGCATAAGGGCAGACCAGATGGACCACGAGGTCTTTTTCTGCTGCCAATCTTCTATGTTTCTATGATTAAGTGTGAAGGCTGCTGGAATCGAGAAGTTGTAAGAAATTTAAACAGCTGAGAGAAACACATTTATTTATTTGTTTGTTTGTTTATTTATTTGATTTTTTTTTAATGCCGCCCTTCTCCTTAGACTCAGGGCGGCTTACAACATATTAGCAATAGCACTTTTAAAAAAACAGAGCTAGGCTATTGCCTCCACAATCCGGGTCCTCATTTTACCCACCTCGGAAGGATGGAAGGCTGAGTCAACCTTGAGCTGGTGATGAGATTTGAACCGCTGACCTTCAGATCTACAAGTCAGCTTCAGTGGCCTGCAGTACAGCACTCTACCTGCTGCGCCACCCCGGCTCAACATATGCGGTTTTTCTTTTCTCCCATGTACCAGAGAAATACTGGAGAACCGATGACATCGGGGAGGTGAACTACAGCATGAAAGAGAAGGAGATCTCCTTCAGAATGAACGGCTTCTTCACCGTCACGTTGCTTCAGGATGCTCACCTCAACATGCCCTATCAAGCCTGGGAGCTCCAGCCTGTAGCGCTCAACAAAGCTATTTTTAGTGTCCTCACCACCTTTGCTGAGGTCGAAATCCACATCAAGGTACGTGGGAGACAACGGACAGATCTGTGGCGGGAGTACAGGTAGCCCTCGACTTACATGAGTTTATTCAGGGTCCGTTTAAAGTCGCGACAGTGCTGAATTGTGACCGGAAACTGATCAGGAGCCAATTTATGACACTTGCAGTGTCCCAAGGTCACTGTGATCTCCTATAACGGCCTTCTGAAAATAAAGTCAGTAGGGAAATTGGATTCACTTAACTACCGGGTTGCTAACTTAAGAACTGTGGTGATTCACTTAACAACCGTGACATGAAAGGTCGTAAAACGGGGCAAAAGTTGCTTAACTCTCGCTTAACAATTTAAATTTTGGAGGTCAATTGTGGTTGTGAGTTGAGGACTACATGGAGTTACAATCGCATGCCATTTGGGGCATTTTGGGATATCTGACTGATCTGTGAAACTCAGATAACAGAATAAGAGAGTTGGAAGGAACCTTGAAGGTCTTCTAGTCCAACCTCCAGCTCAGGCAGGAAACTCTATATCAGTGATGGTGAACCTTTTTTCCCCTCAGGTGCTTAAAAAGTGTGCGCGTGTGCTATTGCACATGCATGAGTGCCCACACCTAAAATTGGGTGTGGTTTTGCCCTGGGGAGGGCAAAAACAGCTTCCCGCATCCCGAGGCCCTCGGGAGGCCAGCACTAGCCTATTTCCCAACTTCTGGTGGGCCCACTAGGCTCTTGTTTCACCCTCCCCAGGCTCCAAAGGCTTCCCTGGAGCCGGGTAAAAACACCCTCTCCCATCCACCCGGAGGCTCTCTGGAAGCCAAAAACGCCCTCCCAGTGCCTCTGTGTGATCCAAAAATAAGCTGGCCAGCACACAAATGGACATTGGAGCTGAGTTAGGCAACAGCTTGTGTGCCAGCAGATATGGCTCCATGTGCCACCCGTATATCCGCCTTGCTTAGCAACATAAATTTGGGGCACTTTGTGGACATGAGCCGAGGGCTGTCATTTGCTCACCGCTTAGGAAAAGTCTGAAACGGCTGTTTAGCGGCTTTTCTGTTTCTCTGAGGCAGGACAACCAATGCATGATCTACTCTGTGGCGACAATGGAAGAGTCTGACCTGCTCATGGGGCTGAGAGAACAATGGATGACGCCCATGGCCCTCATGATGGCCCTGAAGAGAGCTGGCATGAACATCTTTCCCGCCGAATACTCCACAAAGTACGTCAGCGTGAACAAAAAAGTAAGTAGCCGGGAAAACCATTTTTTTCTGCCGCCTCCTCGTTTCATGTGTCCCATTTGGGTAAGAATGTGCAGCCATTTGGGGTTGTCTTACTAGGGTTGCTGTAAATATAGGAGACAAGTCCAACCTTGGCAACTTTTAAGGCTTGTGGACTTCAACTCCCAGAATTCCTCAGTCAACCTGGAAGTCTCTAGCATGGAAATGTCTAAGTGCACAAGCCTTAAAAGTCCTTCACCTACACCAGGAGGGTCCAACCCTGCAATTTTAAGACTTGTGGACTCTGCACAATAGAGATCACTTTCAGTTCTCTCTCTAATCTCTATTATCTATCTATCATCAATCAATCTCATCTCTCTCATCTATTCTTTCTCTCTAATCTCTATTATCTATCATCAATCTATCAATCTATCATCTCTCTCTGTCTCTCTAATCTCTTATTATGTATCATCTCTCTCTCTCTCTCTCTCTCTCTCTCTCTATCTAATCTCTATATTTTTTATTATTTATTTATTAGATTTTTATGTCATCCTTCTCCTCACTCAGGGCGGCTCACATCGGGAGGGGGGGGGATACAATATATAGAAATCTAAAATTAAAAGCATCCAAAAACCACATTTCTTAAGAAGCCAATTTCTTAAAAACCATCCAACTATACATACCTACCTACCTACCTATCATCATTCTCTACCTACCTACCTACTTACCTATTCTCTCATGTATCTCTAGCTAGCTATCAGATCCTTGTTAGACGATGAATCAATTCAGAGAGATGATATAGACAAATGTGATAGATTAGATCGATAATATATAGATGAGAGATGATGATGATAGAGAGAGAGAGAGGGAGGGAGGGAGAGAGAGAGAGAGAGAGAGATATGATAGATCAATATAGAACATCAAGAGCAGAATTCTGGGAGTTGAAGTCCACAAGTCTTAATGTTGCCATGTTTGGGGACCCGTGACAAGAGAGAGAAGCATCAAGAGAGGCAAATCAGGGTTGGCCCTTGTTCCTGTGCTAAGCTTCACTGGATACTTTCATCTACTTTTTTTGACAGACGCTCTTGGCAGAAATCATGGTTTATCAGCAAATGTCTCTTGTTGCAACCTCTTTTGCCTTTGGCTGGAGCAAGTGGAACCTGAAGAGTGGAGAGAACAATTTGGTCTTTAAGGTAGGAGTGAGTGGCCAGACCAGAAACCCTCCAGGTTAAATATAAGCAGAGCTGTCCCCAAGGCCCCACTCTAGGTGGCATACAGGTGGTTGAAACCAATCAAAATATCCCCAATCATTGACACCTGTCTACCTCCCCACACCAAAAAACCCCCTTGTGTGGTTTTTATTAGATAGCACAAAAATCAGCGATAAAGCCAGTCAAGTAACAAGCAATAAGGATAAGATTACATCTGGAGTCCTTGGATCCTACCCCTGAAGAAATGTGGGCAGCTGTGACAACACAAATCAGGTTCTGCCTATTTGTGTGTGTTCCATGTTGCCGCTTAACATTCAACTTTATCCATTATTACTCTTTCATTTTTTAAACGGTTGAACACATTCCTTCAGAAGCTACCAATGTGTATTGCGTCAGCCTTGAAATGAGGGATCCTTGCTGCGCTCTGAGCTTGGTTGCTTTCTTGCAGACGTTTCATTACCCAGCTAGGTAACGTCATCGGTGTTAGAAGCAGTAGCCACAGCACTAGAGAGAAGTCCCCTGAATGTGGGCTCCAGCAGGAATCCAAAAGCTTGGAAGACAAAACCTCTGGTCCCGGGGGTGATCCACCCAGATTGGATCTTGCAACTGAAGATTTATATGCCGCTTCATAGTGCTTTACAGCGTTTTTAGCCTCCCCTGGCTCTAGGCAAGACTTTAGAGCCTGGGGAGGGCAAAAACGAGCCTATTGAGCCCACCAGAAGTTGGGAAACAGGCCATTTTCAGCCTCCAGAGGGCCTCCAGGGGGCAGGGGAAGCTGTTTTCACTCTCCCCAGGCATTGAATTATGGATATGGGCACTCACGCATGCACAATAGTGCACGCACACACTCTTTTGACACCCAAGGAAAAAAAGATTTGCTATCACTGTCCTATACCATTTCAGACAAGTGGCTGTCCAGTCTCTTTTTAAAACCCTCCAGTGATGAAGCACCCACATCTTCCGGTGGTAAACTGTTCCACTGGTCAATTGTCCTCATTGTTTGGAAGTTTCTCCTTAATTCCAGGTTCCTTATCTCCTTGATTACTTTCCATCCACTGTTTCTTGTCCTGCCCCTCTGGTGCTCTGAAAAATAAATTGACCCCTTTTTTCTTTGTGGCAAGCACTGCATTCTAACCATTGCAGCCCCAGGGCTCCTTCCCTCCTAGAAGGGAGTGCTCTAGCCGTGATGGTGTTACCTAGTTGGGTAATGAAACGTCCTCAAGGAAACAACCGAGCTCAGAGAGTGCCCGGATGTCCACCCTCTTTTTTTCTCCTGCCCAATTGCAGGCCTGTGAACATCTAACCGACGACGACGAGATCCAAGACGAAGACTGGGACCTTTACATGTTCAACGGCCAAAGAGCTCAGAAGCTGGCAATCGGCGAAGAGAGCGAGGCCTTCTCCCAGAACATTGCAGAAGGCTCCGAATTCCACTCCACTCTTTATCATCTCCTGAAAGATTACGGGAGCAACGATGCCATGGACCGGGTCAGGCAGAGCAACTACCTCTTCATCGATGCCGTCTACCAATTACTCCTCGCCACCAGGGTGTTGACATACTCCTAACAATGCCAAAGGTTGCTTTAAAAACTTTATTGAGTTCAAAGACACTCCAGTCAATGAGAGGTGGAAGTAATCACAATTCGGACATCTTTTTTTAAAAAAAAGAAAGGAAAAATAAATAAGCGATTTATAAATAGACCACGTGCCCTGAATTTTTTTTTTTAAAAAAATATTTATATATGTATATTGTTTCTGTAAGCTCTTTGGTGAGATTTGGGGGGTGGGAGGGTGGTAGGGGAGAGAAGAGAAAGATGGACAAAATTAAAAAAGAAAAAAAATACTTTCAATCATTCTACTTGCTTGACCAGAGAAGAAAAGAATCGTATCTTGTTTCTGAACAGCGTGGTCTCAAATTAACAGCAATATTAGAGGACGCATTAACATTGCATTTTCTCTACAGTCAGACATTTAAAAATGTGATAAACCTAAATTGCTTGATCCACCTGCTCGATTATTCCATTTAAGGGTACATGTTGAACAGGCACTAGAAGAGGTGTATTTCTTTTTCAACCTTAACAAGTCTAAGGTGGGTGGACTTCAACTCCCAGAATTCCCCAGCCAGCCAGGAGAATTCTGGGAGTTGAAGTCCACCCATCTTAAAAGTTGCCAAGACTGAGAAAATCCTACAGTGGGGGGGAGGGCGAGGAATCCATTCTGATTACTGCTGAATTATACAGGCGGTGGTCCATGGTGAAGGAGACGTGTGTATGGCCACAATAATTTCTGTACTGAGCTCCAAGCGGTGCCGGTGCCCTCAGGAGAGGCTTCCACAGATTGATTGACGGGAAATCCCGTAGCAAACGTCATCAGGATGACCAAGAGCACAACAGCCACGACAGAGGCGTAGAGGGCTTTGCTAATCCCGGAGCAGGAAATCCTAAGAGTGGAGGCCCAAGAAGACACTCTCGAACATCTGCAAAAGAAGGGTGGGGGGAGAGAAAGCATGGAAAACTAGACATGGAGCCCTTTACCCAAGCCCTACCTTCAATGGCAATTCAGATGCTACAACACATGGACACGGACTAGACAAATCTCAACTTCCTCAGGGAGAAATAATACGTAACGGGGAACCAGATCAGGGGTGAAATTCAGCAGGTTCTGGAGAACCAGTAGTGGAAATTTTGAGTAGTTCAGAGAACTGGCAAATGCCACCTGTGGCTGGCCCCAGGAGTGGGGATTTTGCAGTATCCTTCCCCAGGAGTGAGGAGGGGATGGGGATTTTGCAGTATCTGAACTTTTCTAGATAAGAAACGGGTGTTCAAGATTTTTTTGCCTCTTCTCAAGAACCATTTTCCACTTACAAACCTGAGCCTCCGAAACTGTAACCAGAAAAGGCAGGGAGAAGCCTCCGCGGGGCCTCTCTAGGAATCTCTTGGGAGGAAACAGGGCCGGAAAAGGTGGGGAGACGCCTCAGTGGGGCCTCTCTAGGAATCTCCTGGGAGGAAACAGGGCCTCCACCCTCCCTGTGGTTTACCCAATCGCAAGCATTATTTGCTTTTACATTGATTCCTATGGAAAAAAATGCTTCTTCTTACAAACCTGGTCACAGAACGAATTAAGTTCGTAAGTAGAGGTACCACTGTACTTTTTAAAAATATTGAACTTCTGGGAACCTTTTTTTAAAAGTCCTATGTATGGATGCGCCCAATCATCTATCCAGAAGCTAAGGGATGCTGAGAAATCACTGTTACTGCCTCAAATTCTAAATTTCTAAATTTCTTTTCCGTTTTGTCTTATTTCTTCTAGACTTACAGTGAGCGTAGTCCCCATTTACTTGTGTTGGTTTCCTTTTCGCTCAGCTTTCGTGCTTTACCATCTTGGATTTCTGGAGCTGTCGTTTCCTGAAGAGCATTCCTGTAAAGGGGTGATTTCGATTTTGGATTAAAAAGGCCCTGCTCGTTCAGGTTGGTTCTAGGAGAGATCATTGCTTCTCAACCTTTGTGATGTTAAGATATAGGCATGTTGGCTTCCATAATTCCCCGGCTACCGTAATTTAAGATATATGGAATTCGACTTCCAGAATTCCCCAGCCAGGATGCTAACTGGGGAATTCTGGAAATTGAAGTCCACACATTTTAAAGGTGCCTAAATTGAGAAATATTGCTCTAGACCACAGGTGTCAAACTCAAGGTCTGGGGGCCGGATTCGGCCTGTAGATTGCTTAGATCTGGCCCACTGGGCCGCCTGGAAACAGTAAAGGACCGGTCCACGGTGCCTCCATTTTCGCTGGCAGAAGGGTTGCAGGAGGCCATGGCAGCCGGAAACGGAGCTCGGGAGCCACACTGCGGATTGCTTGGGCCCCCACAGGCACGCCTGACAAAAGTGATGTTGAGCTGGCCACGCCCCCTGCCCCTCCTCCCAAGGTTAAACACAACCCTGATGCAGCCCTCAATGAAGTTGAGTTTGACACCCTTGCTCTAGACTGACATGTTGGCAGGCTTCAGCGGAGTCACAATTCACCTGCTTATTCTTTAACCACATGGAACCATGATGGCAAACCTATGGCACCCATGCCAGAGGTGGCATGTAGAGCCCCCTCTCTGGGCTTGTGCGCTGTTGCTAGCTGCTCTTTTGGTTTCCAGCGCGCTCATGTGTGCCTGCCAGCTGGTCTTTGCAGGTGTTGGCCCTAAAAACAGCCAAAAAAGAGGTGCTTTTCGGGCTGTTTTCAGGCTGGTTTCCAAAAACGGCTTGGAGAAACAGCCCCCAAAACAGCCTGAAAAATGACCTGAAAACAGCTCGAAAAACGATCTGAAAATGGCCCAAAACACAGGCATGCATGCACTAGCCATCTGATCTTTGGATTTCTGGCGTGCGCACATGCACGTCTGTTCTGGTTTGGGCACTTGGTGCCGCAAAGGTCCACCCTCAATGACATAGAACAAACCTTCCTTCTGTGTTTAAAGAAATTAGTGGCTTCTAAGGGGAGGAGCTCCCGTCTTTGAGGCGCCAGGAAGAAAAAATGAGACTCACTCTAATTCAAGTTGTTCTTCCTCCGACTCCGTCCAGGAAGTTGAGCTAATGAGGCGCTGTAGGGAGGGCCGTTTTTCTCCTTGTTTGGTTCCTCTGACGCTCCTAAGGACAGGAGAATCAAACTGGCTGAAAGAACTTTCGGCTGCTTTTTTTTCATGAAATATTCTCTCTCCAAGAAAAGTACAGGAAGGAAGGAAGAGCAAGAAGGAAGGAAGAGAGAGGAAAAAAAGAGAGGGAGGCAGAGAACAGGGGAGGGAAGGGGGAAGATGAGGGAAGGAAAGGAGAGGGAAGGTTTAGTAGAGGAGGGGAGAGAAAGGGAAGGAGAGGAGCAGGTGTTAGGAGCAGAATCTCCTGACTCTGGCACACTGCAACGGTCATAAGTATGAGTCAGTTGCCAAGCCTCTGAATTTCGATCATGAAACCCTGGGGAGGCTGCAACCATCGTTAAGTGTAAAAAATGGTCATGTCATTTATTTCAGGGCCACTGTAACTTTGAACAATCACTAAATGAACTTTTGTAAGTGGAGAACTACCTGTACATTTTTGTATACCCCGTTCAGTGCACAATTGCATTTCAATGCCATAACATTCTACTGAGAAAATATGAGTTATTATTATTATCATTTATTAGACTTGTATGCCGCCCTTCTCCGAAGGCTCTGATTTCAATTAATATATACTGACTCAAAGAAGCAAAACTAAGGCCGTTTCCATCCTCATTTCTTGGAGCGCCAAGCATGGCATAGTGGTTTATTCCAGCTGTAGGGCAAACTCATCTGGAAGAAGCCAGGTTTTGGAAATTTCCTTCTGTCGCTATCTTAGATGTCACGCATAGACAGATACAAAATGCTCTTACATACCAACTCGAGCGCCTGTTGAATTTTTCATTCCGGTTGCTTCCGTCCGTTTCGTTCATCTGAGCCTTTGCAGGAACAGGGGGAGGGAAGAGGAGAGGTAGGTCACCATCTAAGTAGCGGCTGACCCTTTGGAAGTTAAGGATCGGTCAAGTACTGGGAAACACCTACATACCAGTTGCAAAAAAGTGATTGCGTTTCCATTATTGTTCCTAGGCAAGGGCGCAGTGCTAACTCTGCGTAGTGATGAAGGCTACACAAGACAAGAAATACACTATTTGATCAGTTAGGTATCGCACATCCTGCAGGGCTCCTGCGGTTCTTCTAGGCTTGTAATGGCGGACCTGTGGCACGTAGCGTCCTCTCTGTGGAAGCCGTCGACTCAATTTAGCTCTGCTGTGCATGTGCGCGCACTTCCCGCTGATCATCAGGTCTCTGCTGTGCATGTGCGGGGGTAGGTGGGGCACGTTTGGGGAAGCTGCAGGGGGCATGCGGGGGCAGGCATGGAAGGCGGGGGGCATGCAGGAGGTGGTGCATGCATGCACGGGAGCTGCACATGCATGCAGGGGTGGGGCGCATGCAGGGGCACGCATATGCAGGGGCGCAGGGGCATTGCATTTTGAGAATTCGGAGGGGCGTGCGCATGCACACATTTTGGCCACTCGGTCCAAAATGTGTGCATCACTGTCCTAAGCAAAGGTGAGGCTTGTCTGAATGAAGCAGAACTTCTAAACCAGTGTTTTTCAATCTAGGGGTGACATTTTTTACCATATTTAAGGGGTTGTTACAAAGAAGAGGAAGTCAAAGTATTCTCCAAAGGTCCTGAAGGTTGGACAAGAAACAATGGGTGGAAACTAATCAAGGAGAGAAGCAGAACTAAGGAGAAATGTCCTCATAGTGAGAACAATTAACCAGTGGAACAGCTTGCCTCCAGAAGCTGTGAATGCTCCAACACTGGAAGTTTTTAAGAAGATGTTGGCTAACCATTTGTCTGATTTAGTGTAGGGTTTCCTGCCTGAGCAGCGGTTGGACCAGAAGACCTCCAAGGTCCCTTCCAACTGTTATTCTGTTCTGAACCTTGGTATCTTTAAAATGGGTGGACTTCAACTCCCAGAATTCTGGGAGTTGCAGTCCACCCATCCTAAAATTGACAGGGTTGAAAAACACAAATTTAAGAAGTTGCATGGAGGTCCAGCGCGGATTTCGCAAACAGGTATTCATCACTGAACAGAATATACCGTAAAAACTCTACAGAGCTCAAATCTTCGGCCCAGCTCTCTTTTCTACATCCAGCCTCTCTTTTTATTATCAGTAGTACAATTAAAGAGAGAGCGAACAATACTCCATGATTCTTTCTCGCATAGAGCTTCACTTATCCGGGCCATATAAAGAAGGGGTTCCCCAACCTTTGGGGCACCAGGAACCAACTGGAAACAATTTTTCCTTGGACCAGGTGGGGATGGCCATGGTTTTTGGCACTTATCTAGAATTTTGCACATGCATTGATGGATCCTAACAGGCCACGGATCGGTACTGGTTAGCAGCCCAGAGGTTTGGGGGGGGGGGGGGTGTCCCCTGTTGTAAATTATGGGATTTAAGCAAACATTCGAAGCGACGTACTGCAATCGTTAATGGGAGCACTAAAAGCAACAAAGGTTCACAGATTTTAGATAGGAAAAGGATTACATTTTCCACTCAGTTCCTCAGCATCTATTTAATGAAATGTAATCTGCTTTTTTCCCATCAGCCACAATAACTGATCATCAATTGTGGATAAAACAACATTACAAGTATTTAATATTTCTCCAGAGAAATATATGGTTCGGACTACCATAGTTATTTTTTAAAAGATTTTTTTTTGAAAAAAAAAAATCCATGGGTTCATTTCACATATGAGATGATCCCAATTGCTGCAGAAACTAAATTACGAGCAGGATTTGTAACGTGACTCGCAAGGTCAATATTGGTATTTCACACTGTAATTTTGTTCACACTTAAGAACAATTTGGGAGAGAGGTTTAGGTGAGGAATTGGTTGGCAAATGAATCAATAGCACAAGTAAAAGGCTAAAGAAATGCACAGACACCTTCCTTGATTTTTTTTAAAATTCTTACAACCAACTTGAATTTCCTGCTTAATTAATATACAGTTTTTTTTCAAAATCACATTACTTAGCCCAATTTCCCTTCTTTCCCACCAGATCACCAATTTAGGTCTGATCTTAGTGAAGCCAGTGAAAATGGATCATTCTCAATTGCAGGATCCAATCGGGGTCAGTCACCGGGACCCAAAATTGACTCTTCCAAGTTTTTGGATTCATGCTGGAGCCCATCTTCACGGAACATCTCTCTACCAAGAGGGTGTGCTTTGGGCTATTCGTGTGTGTGGGTATGTGTTTGTGTGTGTGTGAGAGAGAAAGAGAGATATTTATTTGATGTCTGGTTGTGTGTGGCTTTTTAGTGTTGATTGGGGTATTGATAGCCAATCAACAACTAAAAAGCCACATACAATCAGACACCATATAAATCAGGGGTGGGCTGCTACTGGTTCACCCCGGATCGGGTGAAATGGTAGTGGCAGCGTTGGGAGGCTCCACCCACCAACCCAGACATCATCATGGATGATCTGCGCATGAGCAGAAGCGCTGGGCGCACAGTCACAGTTCCGAACTGGTAGGGAAGGTAAATGAAACCCACTACTGATATAAATGTCGCATACAAAATAGCCCAAAATACACATATTCTGGTAGAGAGAAATTCCCTGAGGATGGGCTCCAGCACATCTCCGAAAGTTCAGAAGACTAAATCTCTGGGTCCGATGACTGACTCAGATTGGATTCTGCAACATTATCCCGAGACATGTTTATTTGCCTTCATTTGTGCTTCTCAATTGCATCTAATGGTTCACTAGAAATGTAAATTTAAAGTTGGAGCACAAATCTACGCTCCAATTATCACCCCATCCTTCCAGAGGAGAGTGTGTGCAAAGAAATTGTATTTCAAAGTAGCTTAAGTCATGATAAACATGGAAATACAACTTTTTCACGTCTCAAGGTTAATATTTAAGATACTTTTCTGAAATCCAGATGGCTGTTTTATTTGATTTACCAGCAATGTGGAATTTGATAACGGATGAGCATATTTTACATGCCCCATCTGAATTTGTAAATACTTTTTTTGGAAACCAGAATGAAATGTCATAAAGACATTTTAATCTACATGAGCTATTTGCGTACCATTTTATATTCGTCAGTTTACTTTAGTCAGTTATGCAGAAAACAAAGCATCAAATTCTCCAAGCAAGGAATTTGGTTCTGTGATGCCCTGAAAACCATGAACATTGTTCTTTGACTTTTCACCACATATTAACTGCAGATAATAATAATAATAATAATAATAATAATAATAATAATAATAATAATTAATAATAATTTATTAGATTTGTATGCCGCCCCTCTCCGAAGACTCGGGGCAGCTTGAATTGAAATACCTAATATCACCCATTACATGAACTAATATTTAGAAAGATCACAAATACAGAATTCTGGTAAACACTAAGAGCAATTTGGAAAAAAACCAAAACAACAACAAAGAAAAAAACCCCCAAAAGAGACTGAATTGAAAAGACCTGGCTACAAAATAGTACAAGTTCAAGGTATTGTTGTGATCCACCAGCAGCCTGCGCAGTTGGCACCCGAGTTGGACAGATATTATGCAAGAAAACGGTGCCAATTTTCAGGCACATCACTGGAAATTTTACAGGATTTGGATTATGCATTTTGCAAGGCTGCAAAGAGAGAGAGAGAGAGACAGAAAAGAAACTGCAAGAATTGCTCAGAAGTATTACAATTGGATTGCGAAGGCAGAGCGCAGCACATAACAATGTGCACAAAGCAAGAAGCTTGCGACGCGTGTACCTTGATAGAACCAGAGTGTTTTTTAATCGAAGAGTCATCTGAAAGTGCAAGAGAAGTAGAAGAATAAACATTAATCAGGGAAGCAAGGAACTTCAATCAAACTAGAAGAGGGACTCTGTAGGAAGGACAGGGATCTCTGTAGCTGAGTCTAAATTCGGGGTAATGAATTGATTTGGAGAAGATATCCAGAGTGGGATCACCTCTTCCATCGCAGAACTCACGCCCAATTTCTTTGCCTTTTCTTAGGTGCCCCTATCTGGCATGGCGAGTGAAGACCAATAGTTCTGAAGATCAGCCACAAACCTTCCCCACCATGAAAATCTTACCTGTGGAGGTTGTGAGAGTTCCAACACTTGAGACTTTCAAGGGGAGACTGGACTGCCATTTGTCCAAAATGGAGTAGGGACTCCTGCTATAGCAGGGGTTGGACTAGATGACCTGCAAGGTCCCTTCCAACTCTAATAATCTGGAATTTGCCCCAAGGCTGCATCCTCTGACACCAGTTGTCCCAAAAGTGCTTTTTCCAAAAGGCAACTGGACTCTTACTTTTCCTCGAGTGGTGGAGGGTGGAAGGATTTATATTCCTGGACATTAGCACAGATAAATCTCCAAGTGGCCACAGTGACCATCAGAGAGAGTGCTAACCACTAGAAGACTGCAAGGAATATATACTGCTAAAATAAATAAATAAAGGGAACACTTAAACAATACAATATAACTCCAAGTAAATCAAATTTCTGTGAAATCAAACTGTCCACTGATTGACAATCAATCTCACAGGCTGTTGTGCACATTCAGCTTTGTACAGAACAAAGTATTCAATGAGAATATTTCATTCATTCAGATGTAGGATGTGTTGAGTGTTCCCTTAATTTTTTTGAGCAGTGTAAATCCTTCCCTTCCTCCCCCATTCAGTCAGAATGGAAGAAGCTTCTAGGATGAGAAGGGAAGCGTCTTCAAGAAAAACAAAGGCCAGTTGCCTTTTGCATTTTATGTGCCCTGGGAGCTTAACCACTGAAGAGAAATTCCTTGAGTGCCCAATCACACTTATTTATTTATTTATTTTTAATTTATTCAATTTTTATGCCGCCCTTCTCCTTAGACTCAGGGCGGCTTACAACATGTTAGCAATAGCACTTTTTAACAGAGCCAGCATATTGCCCCCACAACCCAGGTCCTCATTTGACCCACCTCAGAAGGATGGAAGGCTGAGTCAACCTTGAGCCGGTGATGAGATTTGAACCGCTGACCTTCAGATCTACAGTCAGCTTCAGTGGCCTGCAGTACAGCACTCTACTTGCTGCGTCATCCCGGTTCTATTAAGTCATACACTTGGCCAAGAAATAATTCTAATTCTTCTGAAAAAAATGAACAGAGGAACCTGCCATGCAAGGAGGAAGTAGCTCCAAGATGTTTGCAAAGGGAAGGCCAATAGGATGACTACAAACGTTGACCGAAACCTCACCTCTTTTTATCGGCAATTCACATTGAAAGGTGTGGGGGGTTTGATTCACTGGCTGTGGCTATCTTAACCCTCCCCTGCAGACAGCTCTGGAATTACAAATCAGAAAAATATAACCTGCAGGAGAAAGCTCTGTGGCCTCCCTTTCCCCCTTTTGTCAAATCAACTTAGCTGGATTGAGAGATGGGGCTGTGTTTCATATAAAAAGTCCGGCATGATCATGTAATAATGGAAATAGCTGAAAGAGGCACCATTGAGCCTCGCTGGCGCAGTGTTTAGAGTGCCGTACTGCAAGGTTACTTCTGCTGACTTGCCAACTTCCTATAATTTGGTGGTTCGAATCTAACCAGGTTCAAGGTTGGATTCAGCCTTCCATCCTTCAAGGGTGGGTATAATGAGGACTTCCAGATTGTTGGGGGCAAGAGGCTGATTCGATAAACCGCTTAGAAAAGGTGTAAAAATCTAACGGCTATTGCTACTGCTTGATTTGAGCCTAGGACATGGCATTATCGGACTTCCACACATATACTCAACATCTGATTATTTAGACCAGGATCCTCCAAACTTAGCAACTTTAAGACTTGTGGACTTCAACTCCTGGAGTTCCCCAGCCACCTGGCTGGGAAACTCTGGGAGTTCAATTCCAAAGTTGTCAAGTTTGGAAGCTCCTGATTCAGCCCACTGATCTTGCCCTGGAAAGAAAAAGCAGGGACGATGATGTCGCCCTTGTTTCAGTCCACATCACTTTGGTGGTTACCTCGGTCCCCCAAAGAGCTGAAGCACTTCTCATTCTGGAGTAATAGCTCCTTCAGCTCTTCCAGTTCTGCGTGCTCTCTTGCGTATGTACGCTTTAAGTTTTCCACGTGCTGAATCATCACTTCTACTGCCTTACTGACCCGGCTTTCCTACGGAAGAAAAGGTAGGGAAGGACAGAGGGTGGTGTTCTACATTTAGGCAAGAAAAACAAAACGCACGGGTACAGCATATGTGGTACCTCGCTCAATAGTGTTGTGGTTAGCTCTGGCCCAGCTCCTGCCCCAAGGACTGTGGATGTGGGGGAGACATCCACATGCTGCAGGCCTGTTTTGCCCCCGGTGGAATCTGCTGATGAAGGCTCCTCTGACCAAGAAGACATGAGTGACAGGGAGGAGGAGAGTGTGGCAGACAGCTCAGAAGGAGATCAATTATCTAGCTCCTCCTTGGATTCAGAACAAGAGTTAATGATGCAGCCACGCATGCGGAGAGTGATGCATAGGCAGCAACAACTGAGAGATTATTATCAAAGAAAATGAGGCCACCTGTGGTTGGGTGGGGCTGTGGTCATTAATGAGGCTGCTATAAATAGCAACCTGTGGGTTTGGCCATTGTGGAGGATTATCTGATCCTTGTGTTTCGTGACTGCTTTACTGACTTTGACCTTTTGTGTGCTGATTTTTCCCCACTTTGAAACTAAACCAGGGCAAAGTGTGTTTCACTTTGTGAAAGAAGAAGGACTGTGAATTGCCTCGCAGCTGCAAGCTAAGTATCACAGAACTGATAAGGGACTTGTACAAATGACCAGTTTGTTTGGAGACGAGTGCTCTTTGCTATACCAAAAGAAGGCTTGGTTTAAGTGAATTTTCATTATAAAGAACATTGCTTTGAATTTTCAAACGTGTGTGTGTCTGAAATGTGTACCTGTGAATTTTTGGGAGGATTCTACCAGAGAGCCCGACAGAACAAATAGTAGTAACTGTGAGATGGATCTTGGAGTCCCAGTGGACAACCATTTAAGTATGAGCCAGCAGTGTGCAGCAGCTGCCAAAAAAGCCAACACAGTTCTAGGCTGCGTTAACAGAGGGATAGAATCAAGATCATATGAAGTTAATACCACTATATAATGCCTTGGTAAGGCCACACTTGGAATACTGCATTCAATATTGGTCGCCACAATGTAAAAAGGATGTTGAGACCCTAGAAAGAGTGCAGAGAAGAGCAACAAAGATGATCAGGGCACTGGACGCTAAAACATACGAAGAATGGTTGCAGGAACTGGGTATGTCTAGTTTTAATGAAAAGAAGGATTAGGGGAGACATGATAGCAGTGTTCCAATATCTCAGGGGCTGCCACAAAAGAAGAGGGAGTCAACCTATTCTCCAAAGCACCTGCCATAGGACAAGAAGCAATGGATTGAAACTAATCAAGGAGAGAAGCAACTTAGAACAAGGAGAAATTTCCTGACAGTGAAAACAATTAATCAATAGAACAGATTGTCTCTTCTGGAATGTGAATGCTCTTAACACTGGAAGTTTTTAAGAAGAGATTGGATAATCATTTGTTTGAAGTGGCTTAGTGTTTCCTGCCTGAACAGGTGGTTGGACTAAAAGACATCCAAGGTTCCTTCCAACTCTGTTATTCCAAATTCTTGCCTTCGTTGACAGTTTCATTGGGGTGGGGGAAAGTGGACTTATATACGAATGAGACCATAACAAGACACCCATCTTCTTTTGAGTAAAAAAAATCAAAGACTGCATATCAAAGCCATCCCAAGTACTCTGGTTAATGTTCAATGGACAGAAAGACTCAGACTACTACAAAAAATGGGAAACGTGGTATAAATGGACCAAAGAAGTATTATGATATGTAAAATGCAAAAAAATAATTAAAACATATTTTTAAAATTGAATAATCAATTATGTATGTGTGTGTATACAGTATATATATTCCTTTTCATTATCAGCAAAAATATGTTACACGCACGCACGCACACACACACACACACACGTCACATGTTTTTGCTGAATTTGAAAATTAAGCGAGACAAGGATAGATTTATTTCGGCCTTGTTCTGGCCTCATCAGCTAGCCATTCACTAGGATTTGAACTTGTAGCCTTTGCTTTGTAAGGCAGAAAATTAACCTCTAGGGCTAGGCTACAGTATCTAATCCCTTCAGTTTTGTACCAGGGAAGAGTTATATGTTTTTTCTTTTCGACAGAAAAATCATACATACATACATACATACATACATACATACATACATACATACATACATAGACGCATATTCATACATATACATATATTTTCTGCATGATTATTTGCAAGAACGCCCACATCCATAAAACCCAGCCAGGCGGCAACATCTAATCAACATCTGTCAGATGTTGACCCGCTAAACCAGGCCTGATTTATCATTGTGAAGGAGACAAGAAAGTCCCAGGGATGTAGATTGGTTTGGGTGGTAGGCCTTGCCTTCTCCATACGTGCGCATTGGAAAAAGACAGCAGGTGGGCCCATGAAGTTACCAGGAATCAAACTCAACTTGGAGAAGACCTTTCGATTCTTTACAACTTTGGGGGGGACAACCTACCTGATGAACAGCTCCCAACATTTCTGCTTTGCTGGCGATTCTGGTGGCATGCTGATCAAACAGGTCCAGATTCTTCTGAAGCTTCTTAACTATCTCCTGCACCTGATTATCTTCACTGAGAGAGGCTAAAGACTGAACAAAGAACATCAGGGATGTGCATGCAAACAGAAGACAAGCGTTGTGCTCCACACACCAATTGAGAAACAATGAATGGGACATTTAGCTCTAAAATGATTTTTGAGCCCTGTTTTCAACAGTGTAATTGCCATTCTGTTAGGAGTGTGTGTAAAACTAGTTGGGTTTTCCAACATATAACTTAAGCCAGCAATGCATAGTTAAGAGCTTTAAGAGCAGGTGCTGCAATCAGCTATAAAAGGGAGTCAGCAGCTTCCCTCTCTCTCAAAGCCTAGAGTTTTGAGACTCTTCCTGATATCTCTCTTATTTTATGCTGGTTTGTCTAGCATTCATTCTATTGTAAGGACTACTATGTGTAGTAAGAACTACATGTTCTAATGTTAGTCTGTATATATATTAATTGTGGCTGGAATTGTATATGTATTAAGAATATTGATTGCTGTATTTGTGAATGACTAGGACTGTTACTGATTACGATATATGCTTAATGTAAATAATAATTATACATTTAATGTATGTGGTCTGGTTATTTGGAGTACTGCTGATACCTCTAGAATATTACCTGGATATCCTCCACCTCCACATTTTCCGTTGCGCAGGGATAACACAGCTCATCCTCTAACACATTTGCATCAATAAATCCATTAGCATCCAGTACAGAGAAACCTCTTTGTCTGTGGCTAGATATCTGCATAATAGTGTCTTCAAAGCAGTATAAATGGCTATTATTTAATAAAGGTCGACCCCACCTCTTCTCAGGAACTCAAGGGAGAGAGCTCTTTCATTTTATACCCATTCTGTAAGCCATGGTGGGCTGATAGAACAGACTGACCCAGAGCTAATGGAGCTGAAGATGGACTATTAGGATCTGGATCTTAGTGCTAGTCCTACATTTTCACAATTACACCACAGTGGTTCTTGTAGCTTCTAGCTTTCTCTTAGTCTAAGACCTTCACCGTTTTCCACCCATTAGCTCAAACTACCCTGGGCTACTTTGAAGAATTGGCTTCCTTTTGGGTTCTATTGTTTCAGACTTACCGTGTTTCCCTGAAAATAAGACCAGGCCTTATATTAATTTTTGCATTAGGGCTTATTTTGGGGGAAATACGATAGATACAGGACATTTGCTGTTGTTTTTTACTCTCTCACTTTAAGAATGGCCAAAGCTGAGAAAGACTGATCTAGAAGTTAGGTCTGCCTTCACCCTCTGAAGCAATAGATGCATATAGCAGAACCCATCTTCCTCCTTCTTACATCAAGTAGTTTCAAGGCGCCATCAATTTCTTTCTTCAGGTTCCCTTCTGCCAGATCCCGAGATCGTTCTTCAAGCCTGACCCTCTTCTCTAAAGTAAAGAGGTCACACTTGAATCCAAGAGACAGCCTTAGAAATTCAGCCTGGAAAACAGAAGAAGAGCAAGCATCCTTACTAGGCAGAATACCAATTGGCTAATCTTTTTCTGGGCAAAAATAAATAAAAATTGGTTATTGATTCTAGCAGGAAGAATTCTCAAGTTGAATTCTGCATGATTTTGAGCCCAAAAATAAGGATAAACTTTCTGACAGTGAGAACAATCAATCCATCATTGGAGACTTTCAAGAAGAGACTTGATAGTCACTTGTCTGAAATGGTATAGGGTCTGCTGCCTGAGCAGATGATCTACAAGATCCCTTCCAACTCTGTTATTCTGTACCTGGGTGGCAATGCAGGAGGTGCCACATGTTTCAAGTCAAACCAGTTCAATTCTGAAATAATCCACATATACATATACAGAGCTTCTGCTCTGGCAATCTCACACTACTTACCAGAGCTTACAAAACTTTTGCCAGACCCATCCTCGAATACAGCTCATCTGTTTGGAACCCATATCACATCTCAGACATTAACACCCTTCAAAATGTCCAAAGATACTTCACCAGAAGAGCCCTTCACTCCTCCACTCAAAATAGAATACCCTATGAGACTAGACTTTCAATCTTGGGCCTAGAAAGTTTAGAACTAAGACGCCTTAAACAAGATTTAAGTATTGCCCACAAGATCATATGCTGCAACGTCCTGCCTGTCGGTGACTACTTCAGCTTCAACCACAACAACATAAGAGCACACAACAGATTTAAACTTAATATTAACCGCTCCAAACTTGAGTGTAAAAAATATGACTTCAGTAACCGAGTTCTCGAAGCGTGGAACTCATTACTGGACTCCATAGTGTCATCCCCAAACCCCCAACACTTTACCCTTAGCTTATCTACGGTTGACCTATCCAGATTCCTAAGAGGTCAGTAAGGGGCGAGTACAAGTGCACTAGTGTGCCTTCTGTCCCCTGTCCTATTGCTCTCCTATATCTCCTATACCTTTCTTCTATTTCTATATCTCTTCTATTCTTTCATTGATATGTTCTATTACTATACCTTCTTTTCTATTATTTCTTAGATATATTTTACTATGAGTATCTCCTCTATAACCTTCATTATGTATTTTACTATGTGTATATAGATATATACCCACTAAAACCCTCATTATGTATTGGACAAAATAAATAAATAAATAAATAAATAAATAAATAAATAAATAAATAAAATGTAAAACCATCCTTTGGAGTATGAAACCAGCTGTTTCAAGCACACTCCAAATGTTTTTTTAAAACTTTTAATGTTGTTCTGCTCTTAAAACAGAAGATCTGGAGCACAACACCCATCCAACTGCTAGGATGGCTCTTTTCACATGTACAGTTGCTGTGTTGCACGCTAAAAGTGGCTTTCTGCTCAAAAACAGACTGTTGAATTAATTCAAAGAGTTCAACTCTAATCATTTTTCATGTGGTTAATTTAATAAGCAATAGGTGGCACTAGTGCCAAAAGTAACTATTCGTTTCACTTATTTACATTCAGTTAAACACTAATCCTGCCAGTTAATTCAACACTGAGAGTTTCTTAACCTATCTCTGTTTGTTAGAGCTTGAATTCCAATGGCCCAAACCTTCCTCAAATGGAGAAAGTATCACACTGATATAGGATTTAGGTAGGTGGAGCAAGGACATTGAAATTAACATCCTCTCTCAGTTAACCAGATCCTACCTTGTCTTAAGAAATACTGGCAGATGCTCAAACTTAAAGCATGGACTCTTCACACCCAAAATCCTGCTGCCCCTCCCCCCTTTCCTGGAAAAACAGCTTTAAAAATATGAAGACTTAACAAGAGGAGATAGAAAAAAGCAACAAATAATGCGTATGCTTACCTCTACTTCTTTCTCATTGGGAGAGCAACTGAAACGAGAGAAAACAGAAGAGAGAATATTGGTAGAGACACAAACCTGAAATATCCCTTTCTAAAGTCTTCGCAGATAAACTGCAATTCTCCAAATTCCTAATTTAACAACCATGCTGGTCAAAAGGTCTGGAGACCCAGCACCACCAACATCTCAAAGGCATTGGGGACCTCACATGATGGAACAAGGTCTACTTTAAGGGAATATTTGCACACCAGTTCTTATGCTGTCAGGCAGAGGACAAACCTCTGACCTTTCAATTGAAGTGACACAGAATGGCACATCAAGTAAATGTGGAGTTTTAGAGTAGAATTTTAAAAAAAGGATCCTTGTGGATTTTACTATCCTAATTGTTGTCTCTAGGGGGTGGTGATGATCTCCATTTCAAGGCCCATTGAGCTACTGCTGTCTGAAGACATTATTATTATTATTATTATTATTATTATTATTATTATTATTATTATTATTAATTAGATTTGTATGCCGCCCCTCTCCGCAGACTCGGGGCGGCTCACAACAATGATAAAAACAATATATAATGACAAATCTAATAATTAGAATCTAAAATAACAATGGTATATTTAAAAAATCTAAAAAGCAAGGAACCCCAATATATATATATATATATATATTAAAAAAAACATACATACAGTCATATCATGCTACATTGGCAGGGGGAGATGTCTCAGTTCCCCCATGCTTGACGACAGACGTGGGTTTTAAGGAGTTTACGAAAGGCAAGGAGGGTAGGGGCAGCTCTAATCTCTGGAGGGAGCTGATTCCAGAGGGTCGGAGCTGCCACAGAGAAGGCTCTTCCCCTAGGTCCCGCCAGACGACATTGTTTAGTCAACAGGACCCGGAGAAGGCCAACTCTGTGGGACCTAACCGGCCGCTGGGATTCGTGCGGCAGAAGGTGGTCTTGCAGATATCCTGGTCCGGTGCCGTGAAGGGCTTTATAGGTAATGACCAACACTTTGAATTGTGACCGGAAACTGATCGGCAACCAATGCAGACTGCGGAGTTTTGGAGTAACAGATATGTGGGCAGCATGACATCATGGAGTGCTCACCGTATTGGTACCTATTTATCTACTTGCATTTGCATGGTCTTAAACTGCTAGGTTGACAGGTGCTGGAGCGAGGGTGGGAGTTCACCCTGTCATGTGGCACTTGGGTCTCAAATCCTCAGTCGTGAGTCCTTGAGTGTCCACAAAAGATCTAAGTTTGGTCCACCTTAACTCCCATGGTTTTCTCTTGACTGTTAGTAGCTCAGATTCTTGTAGAGAACTTAAGCTTCCAATAAATCTTTATATTCATTTGAGCTGCCTGAATCTCTTGGTTTCCCCAGCACCTGGGGGTTACACTAATTTAACAACTGCAGTGGTTCCCTTAACAACTGTGGAAAGAAAGGCCGTGAAACGGGGCACACTCTGTTAACTCGCTTAAGGACATAAATGTTGGGCTCAATTGTCATCCTAAGTTGAGGACTACCTATATTTCCCACAAATATTCCAGGCAAAAGAGAGGCTTGGGCTACCAGAGGGGTAAGCTTGATATTCTCTGCATTCATAGAACTTGAACAGGGGAATGAGTAGGACGTCTCAAGGTGGCATCTAGAACAGCGCAAAAAAAAAATAATAGTCCAACCCGCAGGGAAAAAAACAGGCTAAAAATTGGGCACATTGTCGCCATCTTGACTTTCCTCCCCATAAAGTGTTCGGAAACTCCAGATCGTGCAGAATGCAGCTGCGAGAGCTATCATGGGCTTTCCTAAATATGCCCATGTTACTCCAACACTCCGCAGTCTGCACTGGTTGCCGATCGGTTTCCGGTCACAATTCAAAGTGTTGGTTATGACCTATAAAGCCCTTCATGGCATTGGACCAGACTATTTCTGAGACCGCCTTCTGCCGCACGAATCCCAGTGACCAGTTAGGTCCCACAGAGTTGGCCTTCTCCGGGTCCCGTCGACTAAACAATGTCATTTGGCAGGACCCAGGGGAAGAGCCTTCTCTGTGGCGGCCCCGACCCTATGGAACCAACTCCCCACTGATATCAGAGTTGCCCCCACCCTCCTTGCCTTTCGTAAGCTCTTAAAAACCCACCTCTGTCGTCAGGCATGGGGGAATTGAAATATTCCCTTCCCCGTGGCTTATAAAATTTATGTATAGTATGACTGTATGTATGACTGATCTCTTAAATTGGGGTTTTTAGAGTTTTTAATATTAGATTTATTTACGTTGTCTTTTTATTGTTGTTAGCCGCCCCGAGTCTGCGGAGAGGGGCGGCATACAAATCCAATAAATGAATGAATGAATGAATGAATGAATGAATAAATAACTCGAATGTATTTCTGAAACCAGATACTTACATATCCTGGTTCTTTTGACACAGGAGGCTTCTTGACAGATCCGGACATGAAGATGAATCACCTGCCAAAAAAGAGGAGTCGTAACCATGGAACAGGTTGTCTCAGGGGTTAAATCCAGCAGGTGCTGACAGGTTCTGGAGAACCGGTCGTGGAAATTTTGAGTAGTTAGAAGAACTAGCAAATACCACCTCTGGCTGGCCCCAGAGTGGGGTGGGAATAAGGATTTTGCAATATCGTTCCCCCTGGGAGTGGGGAGGGAATGGGGATTTTGCAGTATCCTTCCCCTGAGAGTGGGGAGGGAATGGAGATTTTCCCTAGGTTCCTGCTTGCCAAGAGTTTTATGTATCTGAAAAAAAAAGAGTAACAACAATACCAGTCTTGTTGCTGGAGGCATCTTCCATAGCTTCCTCTTTTGAAGCAACAGTTGCTTCCGGCAATGGTAAAGTAGAGAGGTGTGTTTTCCCCTCCAGTTCCAGTAGTGTAGAGTCTGTATCTATAAAGGCAGAAGACGAGGGGGAAAATTGCTAATATGATAGCCGTCTCAGATCCCTGGGGTGTAAAGATTTTCATACATTTGCACAGCGGAAAAGCCAGCCTTCTGTTAAACAGACATAACTTGATGGCTTTCAACCATATTTCTGAGTCTTTCTCTCTTTGTTCACCAGCAAAATTCTTTGGGGGGGAAGGAAGGAAAATGCTAGTTAGGGAAAAAAATACTTAGTTCTTTACAGATGTAGGAAAAGCCAGATCTGGATTCCCACTGTAATCTATGGAAGATCAGAAAAGTTTTTTTTATTCAACAATCATAGTCAATGTTTCTTTTTGACCAAAACACTGATCGTGAGTTATTATTCTGGGGTCATATATTTATTTCCTGCAGAAACCCACAAACTTTTAAAATATTCTTTGCTCCACTAACTACTCCTCTCTTTCAGGCACTCAGAATAGAGCTGGAAGAGACTTTGGAGGTCTTCTAGTCTAACCCCTTGCTCAAACAAGAAATCCTATACCATTTCAGACAGGTGGTTGTCCAGTCTTCTCTTAAAAACCTCCAGTGATGAAGCACCTACAACTTCTGAAGGCAAGCTGTTCCACTGGTTAATTGTTCTCACTTTTAGGAAGTTTCTCCTTAATTCCAGGTTGCTTATCTCCTTGATTAGTTTTCCATCCACTGTTTCTTCTCCTGCCTTCTGGTGCTTTGGAAAATAAATTAACTCCCCCTCTACTTTGTGGCAGCCCTTCAAATACTGGAATACTGCTATCATATCGCCCCCTAATCCTTCTCTTCTCTGTACTGGCCATATCCAATTCGTGCAACCATTCTTCATATATTTTTGTCTCCAGGCCTTTAATCAGTTACTATTCTTTACACTTTTTCCAAAGTCTCAGCATCTTTTTTGTAATGTGGGGACCAAAACTGAATGCAGTATTCCAGGTGTGGCCTTACCAAGGCTTTATAAAGCAGTACTAATACTTCACATGATTTTGATTCTATGCTTCTGTTCATACAACCAAGGACTATATCGTCTGGCGGGCCCCAGGGGAAGAGCCTTCTCTGTGGTGGCCCCGGCCCTCTGGAATCAACTCCCCCCGGAGATTAGAACTGCCCACACCCTCCTTGCCTTTCGTAAACTACTTAAGACCCACCTATACCGCCAGGCATGGGGGATTTGAGACATCTTCCCCCAGGCTCATTATTATTTATGTTTGGTATGTATGTGCTGTTTGGTTTTAATTATGATAGGGTTTTTAGTTATTTTTAATATTAGATTTGTGCCATTGTAATATTGTTTTTATCGTTGTTGTGAGCCGCCCCGAGTCTTCGGAGAGGGGCAGCATACAAATCTAATAAATTGAATTGAATTGAATATTAGCCCTTTTGGCAGCTGCAGCCCAGTGTTGGCTCATATTTAAGTGATCATCTACTAGGACTCCAACCTCCCTCCCACATTTACTGGTTTTAAGCCAGGTTTCGCCTAATCTTCAACGTACCTTGTGATTCTTTAATGCCCTCTGCGGCAGATATAGAAGTTTCTTCAGATGAAATTAGTTCACTAGGAAAAAAAAAGAGAGATGAGTGTGTTGTGGCCCACCAACTACCAGTGGAGCTGGCGGTATACTTGGATGATGAGAGGAACTTGGGCCAGCTCTGGAGTCTGGGAAAAGTTTTGACGCAGAGATACAGCCAGTGCTGTCTGACCTTTCCCAGCCACATGAAAGGCAGTAGGAAGAACAGCTGGAGCCTGTTCTAGATGCACGTATGCACAGAGAAGTTAGGAGAGGGGAACAAAGGAGGACAAAGAGTCGACTTAGGAAGCAAAACACATGTGGATGTTGAATAGCGCCTCCCTGGCTGGGGAATAAATAGAAGGAAAGGGGAGTTGTTGTCCTAGCAGACAACAGTTCGTATTTCTGAAGATTTTGCTCATTTCATTTTGTGCCACAGAGACTACTTGCCAGAACTTAATTTACAGCCTTCCAGTTGGGAGCTCATGGTCTTGCAATTTGCAATTATCGCAAGGAACCGATAAGGTCTGTTAATGCAGTTAACTCTTTGAAACTAGTGTCTGGACTTTTTGGCAATTAATTCACAATAAAGGGGGGGGGGGGTTGTGGCAAGGAATCTGTTTCTTACTTCTGCCTAAGTCTGGGTCAGAACAGAGTATACAATCCAATAGCAGAAAAGCAACCTGGATTATGAAATGGATAGATCTTCTCTCACCTGAATAAGGTGTCTGTTAATTCTCCAGCATCACTCTCCTTGAAAAAAAGATGAAACATCTTAATATTCACAGCCAAACTTAAAATATTGGAAGCATTTATTTTTATACATGTAAAAAGAAAGAGGGGACATTTCCTTGAAACTGCCTTGAGTTTCTGATTTGATGGCTTTATAAATTGCCAGGCGCAAATAACCAGGAACATTTGTTGAGTTCAAAGCACAGAAGAGTATATTATTTATTTATTTATTAGATTTGTATGCCGCCCCTCTCCGTAGACTCGCTATTATGACTAGCTATATTCAAGAATCTGGTCAGCTAACAGTCAAAATTAAATTGGTGCAAGATAAAGATCTATAGAATTCATGGAAGGCTGAACTTGGGTCTCTAGTGGCTGTGCGATGACACCAAACTAATGACATGTTTAATTCTACCTTCCAGCCCAGCCTGCTCATCTCCCAGAATAAATTCTATTAATAATATACACTATGAGAAGGGGGGAAACAGGGTCTGGAGGGTGCGCAGCTTCCGTATGCTCAGTCCTGACTATGAAGTTTCTGAAAGAAAGCACTTAGACTTATATACCTCTAAGCGGTTTACAGAGTCAACATATCGCCCACAACAATCTGGATCCTCATTTTACCCATCGGGGAAGGATGGCAGGCTGAGTCAACCTTGAGCCTGGTGAGATTTGAACTGGTGAACTACAGCCAGCAATCAGCAGAAACAGCTTGCAGTACTGCACTCTAACCACTGTGCCACCAAACCTCATATAGCGGTGGGAGGGGGGAAAACATCCCTTCCCCAAACAAAGCTGGGTGGTGGTGGGAAGCCTTCCATCCCCAAATGGAGTTGTGAGGAGGGAGGAAGCTTCCTTTCCCCAAATGAAGCTGTGAAGTGGGGGGGGGGAGCCTCCTTTCCCAAAATGGAGTTGGGGGGGGGAGCTTCTTTTCCCCAACAGAGCTAGGAGTGGGGAAGCCTTGTGTGCCCAAACAGAACTGGGCTGGAATCTCCAGAGATCTGGGAAGGCAGGAGCCGCAGAAAGTGAGAAGAAAGTATGTGCTTCTCTGACCTGAAAAATCAGCTGGCCGATGGGAGGCACATGCACAGGGGCAGCGGAGCTGAGCTGGTCAAACGGCTCGCATGCCTGCAGAGAGGGCTCTGACTGCCATCACGGTTCCAGTAAATTCTTTTCTTGGAAACAAGTAAATGGAACTAACCTTGGGAGAATCACCCTCCATCCTTATCCCGGAGATCAGGTCTGCATCCGTCTGATTACCAACCGACTGGTGATTACACCTGTTAGCAGAAAGCAAAATTTGCATACGGCTGCTAGACAGCTTTCCCTTCCCCTAAAGTGAAACGCTGGGGGTTATTTTTAATCTGCAGCTTTTACCCATGCGAAGAGTCCAACCCAGCTGCAAGACAAAACCAGCCCTAAGACCAAGTAGTGTGAGTAGCTGTCATTAGTTTCCTAACCCTTGTAACCGAGATGATAACGGCATTCAAAGAGATGAAATGGCAAAAAAAAGAAAGAAAAGCTTTTGGAAGTAAGAGCTTTCTTAATTACGAGAGAGAGAAAATAACCAGATGATGCCTCTCCTATAGTGGACAATGGTTTATTCAATGTCCTTTCATAACATTCTGCCCTCAATTCTTATCGTTGAACGAAACTATAACTTTAGTTGTCAAGGTTCCAAGTAAAATCCCCAATGAAAGATCCTCAAAGTTCCATTTTGTCAGAAATGTTATATTGGCAGATCTGGGAAAACCTGAATCTGAAAGCTTCTGGGTTTTCCCCACCCAGAAGAAAGTCCAAATCCCTGCCCCAGCACCCACATGTCCCTCACATGGTCCAAATCAATGCACTGTCCCAACTGGAGAGACCTTCCAGTCACACCCCTCAAGGTGCAGGGCAGAGTGGCCTTGACTCTAAGGGAAAGGAATGTTATTTTGACTACATATCTGCCCAGCTCCATGCAAACCCCCCTCCCAGTTTCCCATAGCACCAAATATGGCAGGCCTAAAGATCCAAGGCCCCCAAAATGGTTGCCAGACCCCACAGGAACCCTAACACACCCAAAAATAAAAATAAGTTGGATATCAACTGTTCAGATCAGAAGGCTGCTAAAAAATGTGACGGATGAAACATAGTAACTGTATGGGGATCACACCACCCAGAGGAACAGCGGAATAGAGTAGAGAGGAGAAGAGAAGAGGATACAGAGGAGGAATAGAATAGAATATGGAATGGAATAGGAATAGAAAATATGGAATAAAATAGAATAGGAATTGAGTAGAATAGAGTAAAGAATAGAATAGAAACATAGAAGACTGACGGCAGAAAAAGACCTCATGGTCCATCTAGTCTGCCCTTATACTATTTCCTGTATTTTATCTTACAATGGATATATGTTTATCCCAGGCATGTTTAAATTCAGTTACTGTGGATTTACCAACCATGTCTGCTGGAAGTTTGTTCCAAGGATCTACTACTCTTTCACTGAAATAATATTTTCTCACGTTGCTTTTGATCTTTCCCCCAACTAACTTCAGATTGTGTCCCCTTGTTCTTGTGTTCACTTTCCTATTAAAAACACTTCCCTCCTGGACCTTATTTAACCCTTTGACATATTTAAATGTTTCGATCATGTCCCCCCTTTTCCTTCTGTCCTCCAGACTATACAGATGGAGTTCATTAAGTCTTTAAGTTCATTAAGTTCATTAATAGAAAATAGAAAAGGAATAGAATAGAATAGAATAGAATTTTTTATTAGCCAAGTGCGATTGGACACACAAGGAATTTGTCTTGGTGCATATGTTCATAGTGTACATAAAAGAAAAGATACGTTCATCAAGGATCATAAGGTATAACATTTAAAGAAACTGGCAATGTAGGAGAAAGATTGAGAACTTAAAAAAATAAAATTGAGCTGCATGTAGCCTTTATCAACCTTGGAAGAGGCAACATTTTAAAAGTAGGGTCTCTGGTCTTACTTATATTCATCCAATATCACATCCGATGTGGTTCCATTTCTTAAGTGTTGTTTCCCAAATATCAACAATATTTCAGAATTTCCAACAGTCCTGGGCACAGAGTGTCTTCGAACCAGTTGCAGAGAATCAAGGGACAATGCTTCTGTTAAAGACACAGAGGAGGAGAGCGCAGCAGAATTATTAATGGGAGGAAGCCTATTGAGTTGGGATGTCAATGCAGATTCTCAATCATTCAGGTTATCTCAAACATGTTTTTTTCCCCCCTAAGAGGCATCTGGGACTTTCTTAGTGTTTTCTTTGAAAAAGTTTCTCTTCTCACCAAGAAGCTTCTTGAATGAGAAAAGTTAAAAAAAAAAAAACACCAAGAAAAATTATAGATGCCTTTGGGGTGGGGATAGGAGAAGACTTTTGGGACAATTGAATTGAGATATAGCAAAGTACAGTTTGATCTAACATGGCCAAGTTCAAATAGTTTTTGCAATCTGAGAGTTTTACATTCAAATGGCCATTCAAAAAACTGATTGCTCAGTAAAGATATTTCAGTAGGAAACATTTGAATGGCTGCTTAGCTGCAGTTAGCTGCAGTTTCAAAAAAGGATGCCTACTTTAATCTTCATCCACAGATGAAGGATAGTTATAGTTTATAAGATTTGTATGCCGCCCCTCTCCAGGGCGGACGGAGGGCTTGAAGGAGGACTCCCCTTGCAGGTGCAGGACTTTCCTTGAAAACAACGTTCCCTCGCTGTCTACCCTGATGCCTGACAAATGTTTCGCTATTTCCAATTGTTTCCTTTTTCTCTCTTCTTCCAGTTTGCTGTCATGTTTCCTTCTGTTATGTCCTATAGGGGCACTGTAAAAAGTTTTTTTGAAGGCATGAGATGCCTATATTTATCACATTACCCCACTAGAAAAAACAAACAAACAAACAAAATCCCAAACCATACTGAGTCTCCATGACACGGTTTGGTTAGTAGTTAACAAATGTGTTTTGGAAACTTGTGGGATAGATGCAAATGCTAATGAACAAAAGCATAAATACATACAATATGAATGAAAGAATATTAACTACAAAATAACAGCATTGGAAGGGACATTGGAGGTCTTCTAGTCCAACCCCCTGCTAAGGCAGGAAACCCTACAGTACTCCAGACAAATTGTTATCCAACATCTTCTTAAAAACTTCCAGTGTTGGCGCATTCACAACTTCTGGAGGCAAGCTCTTCCACTGATTAATTGTTCTAATTGTCAGGCAATTTCTCCTTAGTTCTAAGTTGCTTCTCTCCTTGTTTAGTCTCCACCCATTGCTTCTTGTCCTACGGCAGGTGCTTTGGAGAATAGATTGACTCCCTCTTTTTTGTGGCAGCCCCTGAGTTATTGGAACACTGCTATCATGTCTCCCCTAGTCTTTCTTTTCATTAAACCACACATAACCAATTCCAGCAACTGTTATTATATGTTATAGCCTCCAGTCCTTTATTGAAATATCTCCATTGAGGGCTGGTCTAAATCATTTAGAAATAGAAATAGAATAACACCTGTGGAAGGAATTTCAGAGGTCTTCTAGTCCAACCCCCTGCTTAGGCAAGAAACTCTACACCACTTCAGACAAATGGCTATCCAACCTCTTCATAAAAACTTACAGTGTTGGAACATTCATAATTTCTGGAGCAAGTTGTTCCATTGATTAATTGTTCTAACTACAACTTAATAATCATACTAAAAGGGGAATGGAAGAACCTGGATAATGATGTTACAAACAAAAGGATTCCCAAACTTTGTATATGTTGCTTCCGAGTCTTCCACCCTACCCCTTTCTTAAAACAAATAAAATGAAATTCAAAATTTGAAAAATAATGCATAGCAACATGCAAATCAGATATAGATTTCTTCTCCAGGGCTGTATGCTCCTCTTCTTAGCCAATCCATTTGCACCCAAGGTATATTTTAAGCTTACCTAGCAGTAAAATATCTTCTGTGGACCAGAACGTGCTCCAAGGCCAGGACAGCTGAGTTCCTAGTCTTTGAAAGCAACAGGTTTCCTATTTAAGGAAGAGGAATTGAAAGTAAGGAGATTGCCTTCTAGAAAGCAAAATGCAGTTTGACTAATTTACAGAAATGATCCCAGGCCTGCCAGAAAAGCTAGGTCTTAATGGCTTTCCAGAAGGCTGGTAGGGCAGGGATAGTGAGAATCTCCGGAGGCAGTTGGTTCAAAAGGGTCGGAGCTGCCACAGAGAAGGCTCTTCCCCGTGGCGCCACCAACCGATATTGTTTGGCAGATGGGACCTGGAGAAGGACAACTCTGTGGGCCATTACTGGCCGTAAGGAAGTGTGAATAGTTGACAGTTCCGTAAGTAGTCTGGTCCTAAGCCATGTAGGGCTTTAAAGGTGTCTGGAGACCAACTGGTAACCAATGCAGCTCATCGGGAGTTGGAGTTATTCAGGTGTACCTTGGTATCCCTACTATAGTTTGTGCAGCTGCATTTTGCACCAGCGTCTCCGAACGCTCTTCAAAGGTAGCCCCATGGAGAACACGTTTCAATACTCCAGGCGTGAGGTGACTATGAGTGACTATGTGAAGAGCCTCCTGGTCTAAGTAGGCCCGCAACTGGTGCACAAGACAGACCTGTGCAAAAATCCCCCTAGCCACAGCTGAGAGATGTTGCTCTAATCTCAGCTGCAGGTGTAGGAGGACACCCAAGTTGCGGACCCTTTCTGCGGGAGTTATTTCTTCCCCCCTCCTCCAGTATCAAAGACAGATGGATGGTATAGTCCTTAGGGGGCAAAACCCACAGTCTTGTGGGGGTTGAGCTTGATCCTGTTGACTCCCATCCAGACTCTTACGGTTTCCAGGCACCGGCACATCACATCCACCACTTCGCAGAATTTGCTCTTGTATTGTTGTATAAATTAATTTAAAAAGGAACACTATGTACTGCTGGGTGCCAGCTTGGCTGGTTTCAGAAAAGGGACCAATTCATGGAAGTCACAGGGGTCAATGTCTATTAGATGAACTCTGATGGGCATCTGCTAAGAGATTAGTGGGCTTCCACGTGCAGTGTGTTGGCTGCAGCGAGAACAGATCACTTGACTAGAAGGACCAGGGCACCCTAGGTTCTGCTATTATGCTCTTATCAAAGCAGGTAAAACAATGTTATCAAAGCATGTTTGTCATGATAACATGGGGCAGGGATGGCAAATCCAGAAATAGCAATAATGTTTAGACTTATACATCGCTTCATAGTGTGTTACAGCCCCCTCTAAGCAGTTTAAAAAGTCAGCCTCTTGACCCCAAAAATCTGGGTCCACATTTTACTAACCTTGGAAGGCTGAGTCAATCTTGAGCCAGGATCGAACTCCTGGATAGATAGATAGATATATAGATAGATAGATAGATAGATAGATAGATAGATAGATAGATAGATAGATAGATAGATAGATAGATAGATAGAGATAGATAGATAGATAGATAGATAGATAGATAGATAGAGATAGCTAGCTAGCTAGCTAGCTAGCTAGCTAGATAGCTAGCTAGATAGATAGCTAGATAGATAGATAGAGATAGATAGCTAGATAGCTAGATAGCTAGATAGCTAGATAGCTAGATAGCTAGATAGATAGATAGATAGATAGATAGATAGATAGATAGATAGATAGATAGATAGATAGATAGGATAGATAGCCTGCAGTACTGCATTCTAACCACTGTGCCACCAAGGCCCATACAAATGCTCATAAAGAGAAAATTTGTTGATATTATTTTTCATCTCATGTCAACTGATAGTATTTAAAAATTAAAGAGTTTAGTCAGGATTAAGGTGCTTTGATACATGAGATTTGTCACAACGTACAATTAAACAAGATATAGCATAATCTGGAATCTGTCTGAACTCCAGTTCTGGCTAATTGCAGGGGGTGGGAATCAACACCTCCTATGAAAGTAATCTCTATTTAGGATCAAAAGTGCCAACCAATGTTTTGTTCATGTCTTTGGAGATTCTCAATTGTGCAGGTCAGGGTCCTTTTCCAAAAAAGACAACTGGACTTTGTGGTTTTTTTTGTTTGTTTGTTTGAAAATGTTCTGTTTCTCATCCAAGAATGAGTTGCCTTTTGGAAAAGCACCTTTGGGACAAGACCTTGTTCATTGACAGGGACATTCCGTACTTTTACCATCTCGGCCCAAGATCAACTTTAGAAGCAAGAATGTTATGGATGATCAGTTCCTCTTGAACTTCTATTCCAACCTACATTTCCAAAAGTTGTCTGCGCTTACCTTCTCTTCTGTCCTTATCTCTTCATTGACGCTTGATGAAGGACGGTCATCACACTCAAACATACACTTCTATTGTAACAGAAAGCATGCTGGTTAGGATAGGATAGGATAGGATAGGATAGAATTCTTTATTGGCCAAGTGTGATTGGACACACAAGGAATAAAGAAAAGATACATTTGCAAGAATCATGATGTACAACACTTAATGATTGTCATAGGGTACAAATAAGCAATCAGGAAACAATATGAATATAAATCGCAAGGATACAAGCAGCAAGTTACAGTCATACAATCATAAGATAAAATACGAAGATAAAATACAGGAAATAGCATAAGGGCAGACTCGATGAACTATGAGGTCTTTTTCTGCTGTCAATCTTCTATGTTTCTATGTAAGTGGGAGGAGATTGATGATAGGAATGATGAGGAGACTAATAGTAATAGTAATGCAGCCTTAGTGAATATTTTGACAGTGTTGAGGGAATTATTTGTTTAGCAGAGTGATGGTGTTTGGGGAAAAACTGTTCTTGTCTCTAGTTGTCTTGGTGTGCAGTGCCCTATAGCAGTGTTTCCCAACCTTGGCAACTTGAAGATATCTGGACTTCAACTGGCTGGGGAATTCTGGGAGTTGAAGTCCAAATATCTTCAAGTTGCCAAGGTTGGGAAACACTGCTCTATAGCATTGTTGAAACACTTTATGTGCAGCATGCGACAGGGTCAGTAAATATGCTGGAAGAAAGGTCAGTGTACCAAGAAAACTACCATAGCTATATTTTGGAAGCATGATTGCTATCCAAGAGGACAAGTGTTAAATGCTTGAAGCAAAGAAGAAATTGTTTGGTTCCTGCAGAGGTAGTATAGAAACATATTTTTCATGAACCAAAAAGGTTGAATACATGTTTTGCTTGCTGTAGGCTTTAATATGCAGCCTGCCTTTCAGTTTTAGGTCTGGGAAAATCCCTGCTTGATGTTTTCAATCAGCACAGAGGATGCTGTTCTAAGGTTTGATCATCTAGATTTGATCATCCCGGTTGTTGTTTGGTGCAGTAGAGATTAGGAACCAAACAAAATTATCCTTCAAGGATAATTGCTTGCTAGCCAGTAGCCATTAAACCAGTTAGCCCCAAAATCCGAGACCTTCTTCTGACAGTGTCTGAGACAACCCCCCAAATAAATTGACACAGTCCCAATTTGGCTAATGACAGCCTGACAATTATCAGCAGGCCCAGTTTTAAAGGAAAAGTATTCAGGATAAAGATATTATAATGCCCATGCTTCACTGCATCACACAAGTAGTATCCAAGCTCGTTATTACATTTAGCTGTGAGGACTTGTGGTACTCTTTTCCCCACAACAGGGGTCAGCAAACTGTGGCTCTGAAGTCACATGTGGCTCTTTCATCCTTTTGTTGTGGCTCCCTGTCACTGTTTGACTCCACAATTGATAGGGCTTTTGGTTAGAACAGGTAGAGGAAAAAGGATGCCACACTAGGAGAAGACTCTATGGTGGGGAAACCAGACTTCCAGTCTGCTCCAGAACTGAATGGGAGGCTTCCAGTTAGGACCTTTGGGGCTCTTTGAGTGTTTAAGGTTGCCGACCCCTGCCCTACAACAACAACAACCCTGTGAAGTGGGTTGAACTGAGAATGAATGATGCCTCTTCCAGGCACTTCCTTCATTATACTTGCATCTTTTATTTTTATTCTCTTTTATTGATTTTACTGCAATGCTTTTGATTGTCAGGAGCTGCCACGACTCTGGGAATTCAGCAAAATGCAAGTTTAATAAATTATTATTAGACAACGACAGAATGCAGAGAAACCTGGACATTAGAGCCAGCTTGGTCCGCAGTGGTTCTCAACCTTACTAATGCTGCGGCCCCTTAATACAGTTCCTCATGTTGTGGTGACCCCCAACAATAAGTCCAGCACCAATTCTCCCAAAAGAGCTTTAAGCTTACTGGCAGGAAGGTCAGAAGAACACCCCCACTGTAAACGCCTGATTAGTCGGATTGTAAAAATATGTTCCAAGGTGCCAGAATAGAAGCTTTAGTTTCTAACACGATGGGAAATTTGTCTTTTCCCATGTGAAACGGTCATTCAACACCCAAAGGGGTCCTGACCCCCAGGTTGAGAACCACTGGTCTAGGGGTTAAGGCACCAGGTCAGAGTCTGGGAGACTGTTGAGTTTTAGTCCTGCCTTAGGCATAGAGGGCAGCTAGGTGACTTTGGACCAATCACCAGGGCACTGTGAGTTCTAGTCTGAGTCCCGAGTCTGAGCTGCCCCGAGTCTTCGGAGAGGGGCGGCATACAAATCTAATAAATTATTATTATTATTATTAGTCCTGTTTTAGCCATGAACGCCACCTGGAAGACTTTGGGCCAGTCACTCTCTCAGCCCAACTCCCCTCACAGAGTTATTGTTGTGGGGGGAAATAGGAGTAGAAAGAATGTCATGTATGATCATCAGCTTATTTGTAAAAGTAATAATGGCAGGGTACAATAAATGAATAAAAATGCTTAGAGAGACATAGGTATCTACATGTTGCTAGCCTTCAATACCTCCATGCAGCCAACAATTAGGGATGATGGAAGTTCACCAGTTCTCGAGGCTTGCTTTAATTAATTAATTAAACTTCTGGCTTAGTGATCCAATGAATTATTAAATGATGAGCTTTAGCTTATTAGGTGGGAAATATATTTACCAGTCCAAGTCTTGTTATATTACAAATTTACGTAGTTTGCAATCCAATGGAGGCTTTACAGCTTCCTCTAAAGAAGCTTATCCATCTTGGGAGTTTGTGTTGGAACACGACCTTCACAATTCCCAGCTTGTGCAGCTAGGAAGCATGGGAGCAGTAGTCCAACGTGTGCCTCAAGCCTTGCTAGGCCATTCAGTGCAATTTAGGTTTTGTCACTGGAGGATGCTGGGAAATCTGGGCATCTCAGTTCTAACTTGTAACTAAAATAAAGAGTTAAATGAACTGTTAAATAAACAAATAAATAGAAAGCCCTACCTGACAAAGCACACCATAGAGCAGTCTTCTTAGATACTTCTCCTTGAGTGACTCCACAGCAGCTACAAAACAAGGCATTAGACAACAGCTGATGAGTGTATGTAAACGAAAGCTTTCCCAGTCTCATCTAACAAAAATATATTCAATAAACAAGTATAAGGAAGCCTCCGTCTAATAGAGATAGTAATCAACATATGACCATAATTAAACCCAAAATATATGCTGCCAAGTGAGAAATTTATTAAATGTGTTCAGCCCCAGTTTACAACTTTTCTTGCCACTTTTTAAATTTTTTAAATTGATTTTTCTATGAAATACATTTCTTAGTGCTTAATAAACATTATGTTGTCTGGGTATTTTGTTTGCTTAATCTCCACCCCTTTTTTCCCCAACCATTGGTAAAATAAATTCCATGTTTGATAATATTCTACATCTTCTTTCTGTTTAATTTTCAATGTCCATCTATCCATTTCTGCACAGTCGACCAAGTATCTTTCCTGACTCTCTCTTTATCCAGCGGTATATCTTCATTTTTCCAGTATTGTGTGAATATAATCCTCGCTGCTGCTAAGTCATGCAATATTAAATACATACTTTTTCTTATCATTTTTTTTTCTGATATTATACCTAATAAAAACAGTTCAGGTTTAAAATCGACACATTTCCCTGTCATATTTTCTTGTGCATCTTTGCCCATTTTTCATTTCTTTTTTGCTTTGGCACAAGTCCACCACATATGATAAAATGTGCTTGCCACCTTTCTTAAGCAAATCACTGTAGTTGTTAAATTAGTAACCCGGTTATTAGGTGAATCCGAATTCCCCATGGACTTGGCTTGTCAGAAGGCAGGGATGGATTCCTTCAGGTTTGGACATCATCGCCCGAACCAGTTGGGTGAATCTGGTTCCATCAGTGCCAATCCGTGGGCACCATATTTTGGGGGTGGAATTTTTGATGAATTTTTCCGTGTTTGGGTGGCTTCTACTCTTCCGCTGCTTGAAAAAGAGCCCTCCCACCTGCCTGACCTTTATTTCTTAGCCCGAAGCACAGCTGATCAGATCCTCAGCTGAGTTCCGAGCTGATTCCTGCTACTGAGCATGCGCAGAAGCCAAATTGCACAAGGGAACATGCCCGTGCGCGCGATCGGTGAAACGTCGCGATGCAAACCAGTGGCGAAGGTAAGTGCAACCCACCCCTGTCAGGTGGGACAGTGCAACCATTGTAAATGTGAATCAGTTGTCAAGCATCCAAATGTAAATAATGTGAGCAAGGAGATGCTGCAACAGTCATAAGTACGGAAAACCATCATAAGTCACTTTTTTTTTCAATGCCACTGCAATTCTGAATGATCATTAAAAGAATGGTTATAAGTCGAGGACTACCTACATACCACTACACTTGCTCTAAACTCTGTCGATCAATAGCCATTGACAGACCTACTGCAAGGCCCCCGTTTCCACAGGCAAAGTTTTGCTAATTATAGTTTTTGAGGAACAATAAGAAAGAGAAGTTGCCTTCACACCTTTCTTGTTTTGGAGCCAAGTTCTGGACCACACCAGGAACCTGAAACCATGTGGCAACCTCTGCTCTTACACAAGTATGAGTCATCTCTAGAAATCACAGAGCTAGATGGGACCATATCAACCCTCTAGCCTTCCATTGAGGACCTGTATACTGCATAACTCAAAAAGAAGGCCGTGAAAATATTTAATGACCCCTCGCATCCTGGACATAAACTGTTTCAACTCCTACTCTCACAACGTTGCTACAGAGCACTGCACACCAAGACAACTAGACACAAGAACAGTTTTTTCTCGAATGTTAAACAATTCTGCTAAACAAATAATTCCCTCAACACTGTCAAACTATTTACCAAGTCTGCACTACTATTATTATTAGTGTTCTCATTGCTGCTATCACCCATGTGGTCATTGGGGGCTACTTGTAGAGTGATGCCAGAGGAAGCTAAAGCCTTTGAGACCAACCATTAGGTCTTTCTCCTTCTCCAACTCTTTGCTCTCCAATCTAAAATAATAGCAATAGCAGTTACGACTTACATACTGCTTCACAGGGCCTTACAGCCCTCTCTAGGTGGTTAACCTAGTCAGAATCTTGCTCCCAACAATTTTAGGTCCTCATTTTACCAATCTTGGAAGGCTGAGTCAACCTTGAGCCCAGTGAGATTTGAACTGCCAAACTGCAGTCAGTCAGCAGAGGTAGCCTGTATTACTGCACACTAACCACTACACCACGGTGACTCATACTGCTAGTCTTCAATGTTAGGGCACGTTGAGACTAGAATTTCATGCTTGAGGCCAGAGTTTTTGTGGCTTAAGCAAGACTGCTGTCAAGTAATTCATGCCCAATTTTAAAATCCGCCTTGCCGTGATATTAAGCGAATCACAGCAGCAATTCACCCAGCTTTTAGTGAACTCAGATTCCTCCATCGACTTCGCTAGTCAGAAGCCGGCTGGGAAGGTCACCGATGGGGATCACATCCCCCCAGGATGTTTGGATTGTTGTAAATACATGCCAGTTGCCAACTGCTTAAATTTTGATCATATGAATGCGGGAGGGTGGCGTAATGGGTCACAAGTGTGAGAACCAGTCGTGAGTCACTTTGTTCAGTGCTGCTGTCATTTTGAACAGTTGCAAAACAAAGGGCTAGCTATCATGGCAGAATCTCCAACCAATGATTTTTGGCAAATGGCTGACAAATAGATAAAGAAGAACAGAGTTGGAAGGGACCTTGTAGATCATCTAGTCCAACCCCGTGCCCAATTTCTGACAAATAGAAGTCCAATATCTTCTTGAAGGCCTCCAGTGATGAAACTCCCAAAACTTCTGAAGGCAAAGCTGTTCCATTGTTCTCAGTGTCAGAAATTTTCTCTCTCCGGGTTGAATTTCTCCTTGATCAGTTTCCATCCACTATTCCTTGTCTGGACTTCAGGTGGTTTGGAGAATAGCTTGATTCTCTCCTCTCTGTGGCATCCCCTTAAATATTGCAAGATTGTTATTGTGTCTCCCCTGGTCCTTCTCTTCACTAGAGTAGCCATGCCCAGTTCCTGCAACCATTCTTCACATGTTTTAGCCTCCAGTCCCCTAATCATCCTGGTTGATCTTCTCTGCACTTTTTTTAGAGTCTCAATATCTTTTTTATAGTGTTGTGACCAAAATTGGATGCAGTATTCTAGATATGGTCTTACTAAGGCTTCATAACCCCCAAGACGAATCTAGAGTCCAACCTAAAAGGACAGAAGAACCAAAGAGTTGAGAGATACTTACTACTTTGTTCCTTAACTTGACATTCCAGTTGTTGGCAAGTCCGTGTTAAGTCTGTATTTCTACCATGGAGACTTCCTTGCTCGGCAACGCTTTCTTCTAGCTTCTTCTGTAAAGACCCTACTTCCTTGTGGGCAGCGTGAAAGTCACTCTCGCGATCCTTAACCTTAAAGAAAGCAGCAACAGCAGGTCAACACAGGTTTTCGGCATCAAATGCTGCAAGGCGCGCTCTGCTTCAAAACCCCTATGGACAGCTTCAAAAAAGAGACCAAAAATATATTTTTTCTCTTTCCGGAAGCCATGAACTCTCTGTGCTTCTGCATTTTTGAGGGACAGGTTCTGCTTGCTGGTGTGCACCAAAGCGTTGTTTTCCTGTGCAGAGCACAAGAAGTTATCACCCGCCTTTCCCCCCCCCTCCCACAGCTTAGCTTTGACTTCTTCCGCAATCACATTTCTGCAAGTTCCAGATGAGCACACCAGTTCTGCTTTTGTTAAACCAAGCGGCCTGTAGCTGGCTATCATAAAACTCTTTCTCCCCAATATTTTACAGAAGGAAACTGAGCCGCCCCCCCCCCCCCAATGGGGAAAGCAGTCTGGACAGACTAAAAGAAATAATGCAAGCAGTCACAAGCCAGGATTGCACATTAAGACTTCATAAAGAGAAGAGAAGGAAAAACCTCTGTAGCTTACAAGTTCTTGACTTATGACCACGATTACAGTACATACACCAAATAACAGAGTTGTTAATCCTGGAATGCACTACCTGACTATGTGGTTCCAGATGAGCACACCACTTCTGCTTTTGTTAATCCAAGTGGCATATAGCCCACCACTCTAAAGCTTTTTCTCCCTGATATTTTACAGAAGGAAACTGAGCCCCCTATGGGGAAAGCAGTCTCAACATACTAAAAGAAATAATGCAAGCAGTCACTTTGCCATTGCACTTTAAGACTTCATAATAATCAATATTTCAAAGCACCTCAGCAGCTGGATTGAGACAAAACACAAGGGAAGGGGGGGAGGGGAGGGGTTAGGGGGAGAGGAGAGGAGAGGAGAAAATAGTAGGAAAGAAGAGAAGGGGAAAGAAGAGAATATAGAAGAGGAGAAGAGAATAGAGGAGAGGAGAGAAGAGAAGAGAAGGGAAGGGAAGAGAAGAGAAGGGGAGAGAAGTGAATATAGAAGAGGAGAGGAGAATATAGTAAGAGGGGAGGGGAGGAGAGGAGAGGAGAGGAGAAAAAACCTCTTACTTTACAGGTTCTTGACTTATGACCATAAGTACATACCCCACAGTAACAGAGTCCTTAATGCCTGGAATGCACTACCTGACTGTGGTTTCTTCCCCAAACCCCCAAAGCCTTACTGTAAACCTCACCCCATTCCTAAGAGGTCTGTAAGTAGCGTGCATAAGCGCACCAGCATACCTATCGTCCCTGTCCTAATATTCCCTTTTATTCGTATCCATTTCATATACTCATAGTTATGTTTATACCTATATCAGTTATCTAATACATGTTTGCTGAAATAAATAAATGAAGGCCAACATTTCTGTTGCTAAGCAAGATAGTCATTAGTTTTTGAGTTTTAACAATCTTTCTTGTCATTGCTAAGTGGAATCACTGCACTGGTTAAGTTAGTAACATGGTTGTAAGTTAGTAACATGGTTAGTAACATGGTTGTTAAATGGCTCCCCCATTGACTCGGCTTGTTAGAAGGTCACCAAAGGGGAACAAATAAATATGAACCAGTTGCCAGGTACCCAAATTTTGATCTCATGACCAAGGGGAATGTTGTAACGGTCATGAGATAAACAATCCTAAATCAGGATTCATGGATGCACTGAATGGCTGAGCCAGACAATTCACACTGCTTCACACTTTGGCATCTCTAAAGAGTTCCTTTTTAAAAAAATTAAAGAGGTAGAAGATTATTCTATCTTTTAAAAAACAATTAAAGACATAAAAGCACAATGTAGGATACCTACCATCTTCCCAGCTTCCTCTAATTGTCCAGTCAGGTCTTGCAGTTTCAATCTTAAGATGTCTGCTTCTGCCAAAGCATCTTCTTCAAGCTTTTTGGTGGACTGGATCTCCTGTTGCCTATTAAGATTTGAAGCAAAACACCAAAAACGAGCCATGTTATTCGAAGTTGAATTACTCTTTCTCTCTCTCTCTGTTTGCAAATAATTCTCTGTAAGGGCAACTTTGAATTCCTGGAAGCTACAGGTAGTCCTCGACATAGAATTTAGAATTCTTTGTCCTTTATTGGCCAAGTATGATTGGACACAGAAGGAATTTGTCTTTGGTGCATATGCTCTCAATGTACATAAAATAAAAGATACATTTGTCAAAAATCATGAGGTGCAACACTTAATGATTATCATAGGGTACATTAGTTAGCCCTAGTCCTTCTCTTCATTCAACTGGACAGATCCAGTTCTTAAAGTTGTCAAAATTAGACACACTTGGCATAAGTGAAGGACTTTAACACTAGTGGACTTCAACTCCCAGAATTCTCCAGCCAACATGTTGGTTGGGGAATTCTGGGAGTAGAAGTCCACAAGTCTTAAGCTTGCCAAAATTGTACATCCCTGACCTATGCCCTCTTACCTTCTACAGAAATGCATCATGTGAGTATTATGGGCTACCAATCCTTTTTGGGTTTAGCCTTATGCAGATGTTACCATATGGCAACCGAAACTGGGGGCATTATGTACTGAACTGTAGGGAATTTGCAACCGGGTAGATGCAGAAGCCATATATTCTATACAATGAAGAACAACAACCTGGACAAAAGCGTTTTCTTTAAATGTAGCTGTTCCGTTCTCATCCTCCGCATGTTTCCTGCCATTTTAATGAGCTCCTTATCCAGGGATTCCTTCTGAGCTTCCAAAAAATTTAGTTTCTGGAGCCATTGGGATCTTTTATTCTCCAGAGTTTTCTTGAGGTCCTGTGTGGATAGCAACACAAATATCTGTAGAGCATAGCAATCTTTTGGTTGAATTCAGCTCACAACCTTCCATCTTGTTTTCCACATCCATCTCACACACACACATATAAAACATCATGTGCTTACAGGCTGCTTGGGAATTGGACAATTTGGGGGGGGGGGTTTGGGGGGGGTAGTTTATTAGGAGACAATTCAGGGGTAAAATGCTATTGGTTCAGCCCAGTTCGGGTGTACTGGTAACAGCGGCCAGCAGTGGTTTGGAGAAACTAGTAGCAGAAGCAGCGCGAGGCTCCACCCACCCATCCAGATGTCACCATTTCCATTTTTTTAACCATCTGCGCATGCGTCAATGGAAACCCACGTGGCCCAAGAGGAAGCAAACTGGCAGCAATGTAAGTTAGAACCCACTCCTGGCGTGTGCGCTTCTGAACCAATAGGGAAGGTAAGTAGATTTCACCGCTGAGCCAATTTCATGAGGCTACACTGCGCTTACATCATGGTTCTTTCTTTTCCAAGAAATACAGAAGAGTAGCTAAGGAGCCCTGATGGTGGAATGGTTAAAAAGCTGTTCTGAATCCTAACTCTGCCCATAGCTTGCATTGGCTGCCGATCAATTCAAAGTGTTGGTCATGACCTTTAAAGCCCTACATGGCATTGGACCAGATTACCTCCAGAACCGCCTGCTACCGCACGAATCCCAGCGACCGATAAGGTCCCACAGAGTTGGCCTTCTCCGGGTCCCGTCGACTAAACAATGTCGGTTGGCGGGCCCCAGGGGAAGAGCCTTCTCTGTGGCGGCCCCGGCCCTCTGGAACCAACTCCCCCCAGAGATTAGAACTGCCCCCACCCTCCCTGTCTTTCGTAAACTACTCAAGACTCATTTATATCGCCAGGCATGGGGGAGTTGAGATAGCCCTTCCCCCTAGGCCATTACAAGTTATGCATGGTATGTTTGTCTGTATGTTTGGTTTTATAATAGTGGTTTTAGTTGTTTTTTATTATTGGATTGTACATGTTGTTTTTATTATTGTTGTTAGCCGCCCCGAGTCTACAGAGAGGGGCAGCATACAAATCCAATAAATTATTATTATTAATTAGTTTGGAGTTCAATCCTGACTGACTCAAGGTTGACCCAACCTTCCATCCTTCCAAGGTCGGTAAAACGAAGAGCCAGATTGTAAACCACCCAAAGTGCTGTAAAGCATTATGGAAAAGTATGTAAGTCTATTGTTATGTTGGGGTGGTAATTATCTTCAATTACACTCATATTATTGCTCCTTCCTATTGTCTGTTCACTTAAGACAACACAGCATTTGTTTTGCGGTGTGTGTGTGTGTTTGTTATAAAACTAAACCCGCTTTAACAAAAATTAATGTTCCAGACCCCAAATAAAGCCTGATTGCTTGTTTCACACAACAAGCAAAGACAAGGTTATCATAGGGTTAGGATTTGAATTATTCTAGTAAGGTTCTACTAGAATTGCAGTTATGGCTAGGATTCTACCAGAAACCATCCCATTCTATTTCACTCAGGGGATTTATGGACCATCAAGGCTTTCTCTCCTCAGATCCTTAGAAGTACTTTGGTGGAATCCTGACTATAAACCATGGAAGTGATTCTGCTACTTCAGAAATTCTGAGAACAAGGGGAAAGAATCAATGCTAGATGCCAAGCTGTTGTAGGCCCTCCTATTAACAGAAAGCCCCACAACATTAGCACCTCCAGAAAGGAAAAAGAAAGAAAATAATCTAAAAACAGATCAGAGCTTTGGCAGCAGAAGGGAAGATCTTTCACTTCTTCCTTTGTCTATTTTCTCTGATCTGCTGAGAGGATGCTGCAAAGCCATCAAGCTACCATTCTGCATTGGTTGCCGATCAATTTCCGGTCACAATTCAAAGTGTTGGTTATGACCTTTAAAGCCCTTCATGGCATCGGACCAGAATATCTCCGAGACCGCCTTCTGCTGCACGAATCCCAGCGACCGATTAGGTCCCACAGAGTGGGCCTTCTCCGGGTCCCGTCAACCAAACAATGTCGGTTGGCAGGCCCCAGGGGAAGAGCCTTCTCTGTGGTGGCCCCGACTCTCTGGAACCAGCTCCCCCCAGAGATTAGAACTGCCCCTACCCTCCTTGCCTTTCGTAAACTCCTTAAAACCCACCTTTGTCGTCAGGCATGTGGGAACTGAGATATCTCCCCCGGGCCTATACAATTTATGTATGGTATGTTTGTATGTATGTTTGCTTAATAATGGGGTTTTTTAAATACTTTAAATTGTAAATTATTAGATTTGTCATGAACTGTTTTATTGTGTTGTGAGCCGCCCCGAGTCTACCGAGAGGGGCGGCATACAAATCTAATAAATAAAATAAATAAATAAAAATAAATTCCCCTTAGAGAACCCAAAGTTGTGAGGCAAAAATATTTACCACAGAATCCTCAGATATAAAATATCCTGATATCTCCAACGGCATGTTTGCTGGGAATTCATATTCCAATGCATTTGAATGGTGCCAGATTCATTAAAGGCGAGCCAATGCTTAGAAAGGAATTTATCATCAGGGAAGATAACCTAAGAGCATGCTTGTCTGCCATTCAAGGGTTATTTACCACCAAGGTCTTCTGGTAAGTTTCTTGCAGATCCAATTCACCGTCTGTTGGGTTCGGCAAAGGCAGCCCTGCTAAATCTTCAACTTGAGAAAGTTCTTCTCGCTGCAAAGAAAGAGTGAGATTATTGTTTGCATTCAAGAAAAATGTGCTATTCGCAACTCAAACCAGGGTTGTATAAAGACAATTTACCTCAGATCCAAGTCCCCTTTCAATCTAATGACTCTTTTATGATACCTTGGGAAACATCCAAAGGTATCATAAAAGAGTCATTAGATTGAAAGGGGACTTGGATCTGAGGTAAATTGTCTTTATACAACCCTGGTTTGAGTTGCAAATAGCACATTTTTGTTCTTTTTGTTGTTGTTCAATCCCTATGTCTGCCTCTTCACAATGCCATGGACCACAGCATGCCAGACCCGCCATTCTCAACATGGAGACTTCAATTTAAGAATTTAAATTTTTATTCTGGTTTTATGTCTCCAGTCTGAAGAACAAGCAATACAGAGTACAGTGGAACCCCGACATAAGAGCTGCTCTACTTAAGAGCAACTCGAGATAAGAGCTGGGAGGGGAGAGATATTTTTGTTCTACTTACAAGCCCAAATTCGAGATACAAGCGCCAAGGAGCTGTCTCCTGAAGCCAAACGCTAACTTCCGCGTTCGGCTTCAGGAGACAGCTGCGAAGCGGCGCGCGTGTTTTAAAAGGTTGCAGCCGGCCTGGGGGGCTCGGGGGGGGGGTGCTTGCAGCTTTCTTTCTTGCTCTTTTTCTTTCTCTCTTTTACCTTCCCTTCCTCTATTTCTTCTTTTCTTTCTCCTTCCCACCTTCTTCCCTCCCTCCCTCCCTTCACTCATTCCTCTCTTACTCTCCCCTTTCATAAGTTTCCTTGCTTCCTTCCTCTGTTCCTGTCCCTTCCCCCTTTCTTTCTTTCTTTCTTTCTTTCTTGCTCTTTTTCTTTCTCTCTTTTACCTTCCCTTCCTCTATTTCTTTTCTTTCTCCTTCCCACCTTCTTCCCTCCCTCCCTCCCTTCACTCATTCCTCTCTTACTCTCCCCTTTCATAAGTTTCCTTGCTTCCTTCCTCTGTTCCTGTCCCTTCCCTCTTTCCTTCCTTCCTTCCCACCCTCCGTCCATTCATTCACCCATTCCTCTCTTGATCGCTTAAAGCCGGTCCCTGGTGCAAAAAGGGTTGGGGACCTCTGTCCTACAGGATTGGCTGGCAGAGAAGTTGAACATATGTAAATTTAAAAGTTTAAGAAAGTTTACAAGTTAAGTGAAAGAAACTTCATTATTCATTTATATGTACATGTACATTTCTTCATTAAAAACATGTCTTTCTGCATAATTTAGACTAAATTTGTGAGTTTTTTGAGGGCTGGAACCAATTAAAATTATTTACATTAATTCCTATGGGGAAAAGTCGTTCGAGATAAGAGCTGCTCGACTTAAGAGCCCAGGTCCGGAACGAATTAAACTCGTATCTCGAGGTACCACTGTAATTCAAAACTGTAAAGAAATTGCAGGTTTTAAGTTATTTGAGTCCATTGTTCTCTTTTCTGTTATCATTCTGTCCCCACTATGCCTTTCAAGACAGAAGGCAAGATTCAACAGGTATAGCTGAGATTTAGTGGCTTTTAAAAATGAATTTCTACTACCCTTCAGGAGAGCTTACAAAACAAAACACCAAATACCTTTAAAGAAATGCATTCAAGCACCTGAGAGAACAACAAAAGAACTTTAATATTTAAAAGCAGAAGAACAAGGATGTATTCGCCAGGCCTCTCTGGAGGGGGGATTCTATAATGTAATCAGCATCCCAGCGTTACCTCAATGGAATGGGTTTGGTTTGGTTTGGTTTGATACGATATGGCTGGAATGGAATGGAATAGAATAGAATAATGTATTGGCCAAGTGTGATTGGACACACAAGGAATTTGTCTTTGGTGCAGATGCTCTCAGTGTACATAAAAGAAAATACATTTGTCAGGGAATCATGAGGTACAACACTTAATGATTGTCATAGGGTAGAAATAAGCAATCAGGAAACAATATTAACAGAATGGAATGGAATAGGGAATAGAATGGAATGGGAAGGATTGAATGTAATGGGATGGGATAGAATGGCAGGGCATGGCTGATATGGAATGGATCTACGATTGACCTCACCAGATTCCTAAGAGGTCAGTAAGGAGCGTGCATGAGCCGGGGTGGCACAGCAGGTAGAGTGCTGTACTGCAGGCCACTGAAGCTGACTTGTAGATCTGAAGGTCAGCGGTTCAAATCTCATCACCGGCTCAAGGTTGACTCAGCCTTCCATCCTTCCAAGGTGGGTAAAACGAGGACCCGGATTGTGGGGGCAATAGCCTAGCTCTGTTAAAAAAGTGCTATTGCTAACATGTTGTAAGCCGCCCTGAGTCTAAGGAGAAGGGCGGCAAAAAATCAAATAAATAAATAAATAAATAAATAAATAAATAAACAAACAAACAAACAAATAAATAATAAATAAATAAATAAATAAATAAGTGCACTAGTGTGCCTTCCGTCCCTTGTCCTATTGTCTCTCCTATATCTCCTATATCATTTCTTCTATTCCGATATCTATATCTATATCTATATCTATATATATCCTTTCTCTATTCTTTCATTGATATATTTTATTCCTATATCTTATTCCTATATCCTATACCTTTATTCCTATATTTTATTCCTATATCTCTTCTATTCTTTCTCTAATATATTTTACTACGAGTATATCCTCTATAACCTTCATTGTGTATTGGACAAAATAAATAAACAAACAAACAAACAAACAAATAAATAATGGAATAGAATGGAATGGCTGTAACTCTTAGAACAGAACATTTATATGCTATATTTTCGTTTATAGTCTGGACTCAACAAGCAGTATTGAGAAGTAAGAAAAAACTAGATGTTGTGTTACCCAAACGAGAGAGAAGGCAGCAAAAAAAAATCTTATTGGCTTTAGCAAATATTTAAACCAAGTGTCTTCAGTTCTGGTGTTTCTCATTATCCCCACCCATCATATTCCATTTACCAGTTTTAAAATGGTGGCCTTGAACCTTTCTCCTACTCGCTCTGGCCCTTGAAGAAGCAGTAAAACCTCTCTGTCCAGTGATTCATCTAGCGCCGTCCACTCAATTCCAGGGATCTTAATGAGAAAAAAACAATTTGAAAAAGTCACATGATGCTCCTGAGCTGGAACATGACCTATACACTACACCGAGCACTCATTTGCTTTTCAGTTAATCTAAAATAAGCAGAAAAGATATTAGAAGCTACCCAGGTACTTCAAGGAAACATTTCTCAAACTTCTTTCTTGCGCTATTCCCAATGTTTGTCCGATGTTATGAAAGCTCTAAATATCTAACAGTGGGATAAATACAGATAGTCCTCGACTTACAACCTCAATTGAGCCCAAACATTCTGATCCTAAGTGAGACATTTAAGTGAGTTTTTCACCCATTTTACAACCTTTCTTGCCACACTTGTTAAGTTAGTCACAGAGTTGTTAAGTGAAACCAGCTTCCTCATTGCATTTGCTCATTGAAAGGGGATCACATGACCCTGGGACACTGCAAACAATCGTCATAAGTACATGCCAAGCCTCTGAATTTTGATCACGTGACCATGGGAATTAATTACCGTATTTCTCGGAGTATAAGATGCACCCCCCCCCCAAAAAAAAAGAGGATAGAAATGTTGGTGCATCTTATACATCAAAAATACAGCCATTTTTGGCCTTCTGAAGGCCCCGTGTACTATTTTTGAGAAATATGGGTCCGTTTTTTGCAAAAATTGGATGTGCAGAAGGTTTGGGAGACCTGCAAAGTGCTACTGCGGTCTGGGTAAGGCAAAAATACTGGTTTTTGAGAAACAAACCAGGCAAAAATGGGGGTAGGTTTGCCATCCCCCAGCCCCCAAGAGCACTGTGCGAACCCTCTGCGCAAAAACTGGGGAAAATGGGTTTGTTTTTGCAAAAACCAGGGCACACAGTGGGTTTGGGAGGCCTGCAGAGTGCTCTTGGAGGCTGGGGAGGGCAAAGGTTTTTTTTTCATTACTTACCTCATTGTAATCTTACTGTATCTATTCACCGATGCATTTTATAGTCTGAAAAATACGGCATTAGGGGAGTCATTAAGTGAGTTTTGCTCCATTTTATGTCCTTTCTTGCCACAATTGTTAAGCCAATCACTGCAGAGGTTAAAGTTAATGAGACGGTTGTGAAGTTGTGAATCTGGCTTGCCAACTGACTTTGTCCGAACTTGCAAAAGGTGACCACCTGACCCCGGGATACTGTAACTATCATAAAGATGGGTGAGTTGCCAAATATCTAAATTTTGATCATGTGACCCATGGCGATGCTGAAACGGACGTAAGGGTGAAAAACAGTCATAGGTCACCTTTTCCCTTGTCTTTGTAACTCTGAACAATCATTAAATGAACGGTTGTTAAGTCAAGGACGACCTATACAATGTAGACGCATAGATCAAGATTCTTTCCTTCCCGCTGAGGATCCCATGTATAGATCAGCCATGGGAGTTAAAAATTCTCGCGCAAGGGCTCCTAAGAATTCTAAATAATTTCAACTTCTCCTGTTTTGAAAAGGTATTTCTGACCTCTGATGGTTCCTGTGCCAGGGCCAGTTCGCAGTGCAAGGAATTGGTTGCTTCCAGGAAGCTGCTGTTGAACTTGTAGATTAAGGGGAAGTTGATGCCATTCCTAGTAAAAACACATATACATATACGGACACTTATTTCGAGCTCATAAACACCATCGCAACCTGCATCTTTTTTTGTGTGTGTGGCATCCCAAAATACTCACGAAATCAGTTCTTGCTGCATTTGCTGAACGTTGTTCAACAATTTATTTTTCTCTATGCGCAGCGCCTACAGTTGGGAATAAGAAAAAAATGGCCCTATAAGCAAGAAACAATAATCCCTGGCATTCTCATTTCCTCGCAAAAGTATCATAATGTTACCTCTATCACTGATGTGTATTCCTTCAAGGTAGAGTTTAGTTCTTGTATATCCAGCTCCTTCTGCAATGATGAAGAGGAAGAGTGGTTACACCAGATTATGCCTTAACGGGTCCAAAGACGGGCTACAAGAATGGTGGAAGGTCTTAAGCATAAAACGTATCAGGAAAGACTTCATGAACTCAATCTGTATAGTCTGGAGGACAGAAGGAAAAGGGGGGACATGATCGAAACATTTAAATATGTTAAAGGGTTAAATAAGGTTCAGGAGGGAAGTGTTTTTAATAAGAAAGTGAACACAGGAACAAGGGGAAACAATCTGAAGTTAGTTGAGGGAATGATCAAAGGCAACATGAGAAAATATTATTTTACTGAAAGAGTAGTAGATCCTTGGAACAAACTTCCAGCAGACGTGGTTGGTAAATCCACAGTAACTGAATTTAAACATGCCTGGGATAAACATATATCCATTGTAAGATAAAATACAGGAAATAGTATAAGGGCAGACTAGATGGACCATGAGGTCTTTTTCTGCCGTCAGTCTTCTATGTTTCTATGTTTCTAACTAACCATGCTTTAATAAATAAATACGTAGTTGGCTTTACCCAGTACACCAAACTTATGATTTCTAAATTATGATTGTCCCACACCGGCCTGTCTGTCTGTCTGTCTGTCTATCTATCTATCTAAGCAAAATACCACTCATGCGTCATCACAAAATTCAATTCAATTCAATTTATTAGATTTGTATGCCACCCCTCTCCAAAGACTCGGGGCGGCTCACAACAATAATAAAAACAATATTACAGCGAAAACAAATCTAATATTAAAAAGCACATAAAACCCTATCATATTTTTAAAAAGCAGATCAGAATTGTAAAGTCTACAAACTTGAAACCTGGCATGTATGTTCCTCTTGGCTTCTAGGTGCTCGCTAAGAAAGAATTTTTTGAAATGATAATCATATCATGAGTTTTTCTTATATTATTATTTACACACTCTGATGCTAAGGAGTTAGACATTCTACTCCCCCTCCCCACCTGAAAAGAACTCTGTTCCAAGAGTTCCAACTGCCAGTAGGCATGGCCAACACGTGACTTATCTGGACTGGGAGTTTAGACATTCTACTCCATGCTAAAGAGTTCAATTTATAGCAAAGCACGGGTAGCCAGATACTAGTTTATTTAAATGTCGCATTTTTGAACCACTCATCTCCTCCAAAGAAGGATTCTTTAGCATGTGTAAATTCAAAGTACGAATAACTAGACTGTAGCTGGTCTGTGTAAAGGTAGTCCCTGATATGTAACAGTTCATTTAGTGATTGTTCAAAGTTGCAACGGCATTGGAAAAACTGACATATGACCATATTTCACATCTATGACTGTTGCAGCATTCCCTTGATAACATGATCAAAATTTGTCAATTGACTTATATTTATGTAGTGTCCCAGGGTCCCAGGCCAAAAGGGAGGAGAATATAGGAGGATTATGCGCGTATGTGCTCATACCCATAATTCTATACACACACACACACGTGCATGAGCGCGTGACACCACCATCCCGCTCCCAGCACATGATGGCATGCTTGTTTTTCACTCTCCCCAGCTTCAGAGCCTTTCTGGTGCTCATCTCTGTTTCAAAGCTGAAGAACCAGGACTGTCTGAAGATGTCTCCATGGTCATGTGGCCGGCATGACTAAACACTGAGGCACACAGAACACTGTTACCTTCCCACCAAAGGTGGTCCCTATTTTTCTACTTGCATTTTTTATGTGATTTTGAACTTTTAGATTGGCAGAAGCTGGGACAGGTAGCGGGATCTTACTCCATTATGAGGCATTAGGGATTTGAACCGCTGAACTCCCAACCTTTTTGATCGACTAGTTTATTTACATGTCGCATTTCTGAACCACTCCCTCAAAGAAGGACTCATGTGTAAACTCAAAGTAAGAATAACTACACTGCAGCTGGTCCGTATAAATGTAGCCCCTGACTTGTAACAGTCCACTGCGTCCCTTGTAATATAAGAATATGGAAGGCCAAAGCAGATGTGATGTGATTGCAGGTGAGATGCCCACCAAGACAAAAATGGAAGGGTGCTTTATTGTTGCAAAATGGGATTGTAAAATAGATACTATCCCAAGCAGAGTTAATGATGTTTGGTTACTTGTTTTTTTCCCCCAACATACATTCAAATTAGCTGCAGGTGTTTGGAAGGAAGCAGAGACAAATCTATGCAAAGCAAAGGCTTTGACAACAAAGACTTTTTGGAGAAAATTGTACACAAATACAGGCTGTTCTAAGCCCAGATTTGCATAGCTGCCCGATGCATTGCAGGGATCAAGTCCCAAACAGGAATATAGATTGTCTGTATGTATTGCAACAACCTGGATCATTTCTCTGTGTGGTCTGCATTACATTTTGGCGTGCTAGTTATCAATTTACATTTGGGTAGAAATGTCTAATTAATTGTAGGAGGAGGACAGGAGAAGCATCAGATAGATGGTGAACAGCCATAGTTCCCGCTAAGCTGAGCAGTGAGCAATCGCTCACTTAAAAATCATCATCAACTCAGAGTTTTCCAAACCTGCCCAGAAGCCGAGAGGGAAAGAGTGAGAGGGAAGGAGAGAGAGAGGAAGAGAGAGGAACAGATAGAAAAAAGAGAGGAAGGAAAAGAGAAAGAGAAAGAATGGGAGTAAGGAAGAGAGAAAGAAAATCAAAATCTAGTTTGAAACTAGCTCAACTATTTAAGTGGCATTTTGATATTGATAGAGTTGCCCTATTATGAGCTCACTGTTATAGACACACAGTACAGTATTTTATTTTGAAATTCTCTGAGGCAAAACAGGGTGGGTTTTTTATTTGTTTGTTTGTTTGTTTGTTTGTTTATTTATTATTTCTGTGCCGCCCAGTCCCAAAGGGACTGCCGCTCAGACACTATACTTTTCCGCTCCCCCCCCCCCAAAAAAAAAAATTAGAGGGAACACTGTGAACAGCTGTGTAAATTAGATACACACACATATATATATATATATAGAACACATAGACATATATAGAATTCTATATTATAGCCCATAGCTATTTAAGATATCCCCTTCCTGTTAAACTTTCCATTTTTCTCTCTTTTCTTCCTAACATCTCTTCCTGATCACTGTATCGGCTCACTCCTCAGACCAAAGCTGTTCATCAGCTAAATGCCCCCTTAGAAATACTTCATGCAAGATGCAGAGTTGTAGGCCTATAGCTCTAGGTATGGCTGCCAGTTACTAATAGTTTACTTCAGGGGATGAATTTTCCCATTTTCAGTGTCTGAAGTATACAAACCAACCTCAAGTCCCAGAACTAAACTTTTCTTTCCTTTCCCTCCTTTCCATCCATCCTTCTTTCCTTCTTTTTATTTCTTTCTCTCTTCTTTCCTCTTTTCTTTTTCTCCCCCTCCATTCTCTTTCCCATCTTTCTTTCTTTCTTTCTCTTTCTCTTTTTCTCCTTCTCTCTCATCTTTCTCTCTCTCTTTTTCTTCCCCTCCCCCCTCTACATTTATTTAGTAACCATTCATTAAGTTATAAAAGCACTCAAAAAAGTGACATGATCATTTTTCATACAATCATCGCAGCATCCCCATGGTCACATGATCAAAATTAGACACTTGGGAACTGGCTTATATTTATGACAGGCGCCATAAGTAATCACTGCAGTGATTCACTTAAAAACTGTGAACCATATCGTGGGGAAAAACTCACTTAACTTTCCGAGCATTGGAAATGTTTGGCTCAATTGTGGTCGTAAGTCAAGACTCATCTGCAATATTTTTAATACATTGTTGTTTGGAAGCCTCTTATTTCAAATGTTAATTTTGTTTCAATGTTCTGGGTTTTTAAAAATTTCCTGTTGTGTTCTATACATTGATTATTTGAGGATTTTTTCCCCTTTTCATTTGTTCTAAGCAGCGATAGATATTATGTAAATGTAAAAACAAGTAGCTATTGCATTCCCCAACATCTGCATTGCAAACTTCTGGTATGCAAAACCAGAACAGTACAGGCTATCTTCATCCCAAACTCTTACACTGCTGTCTTTACAACCAATTATAATACACAGTGAGGCTCAGCCAATAGCCTATAAAGCAATATCTAAACACTTTCCATACGAATATATTTCTCTAATAAAAGAAGATATAGAGAGGAAGCCTGAATTATTTCTATTGGGCATAATTGACAAAAATATAAAAAGGAAATAAACTCCTTGATTATAACATCACTACTACAGCTAGAATAACATATGCGCAATTTTGGAAAAACGAGGAAACACCAAATAGGACAGAATTAGACAAATATTGGATTGTGCTGAAATGGACCAATTAACAAGGAAAAAAGAAAAAGACGACACTGAATACTACTCAGTATGGAATAAATTATATGAATGGCTGAAAGAAAGAAGGAATGGATAGGAAATGAACTAGAACTGTCAGTACTTGAAAGAATAAACATCTAATCTTTATAGATCATTGTACAAACAAGTAATTTATAAAAATGTAAAAAAGTTGAACAACTATCCTTGTGGTGTGACCAGAACAATCTAGAACTGAACACACTCAAAACCGTAGAAATGGTGGTAGACTTTAAGAGAAACCCTTCCACCCTTCCACCTCTCACAATACTAGACAACACAGTATCAACAGTAGAGACCTTCAAATTTCTAGGTTCTCAAGACCTAAAATGGTCACCTAACATCAAAAATATCATCAAAAAAGCACAACAAAGAATGTTCTTTCTGCGCCAGCTCAGGAAGCTGAAACTGCTGATACAGTTCTACAGAGGAGCTGCTGATACAGTTCTACAGAGGAATCATTGAGTCTGTCATCTGCACCTCTATAACTGTCTGGTTTGGTGCTGCAACCCAACAGGACCGACACAGACTTCGGAGGATAATCAGAACTGCAGAAAAAACAATTGCAGCCAACCTGCCTTCCATTGAGGACCTGTATACTGCACGAGTCAAAAAGAGGGTGGGAAAAATATTTACTGACCCCTCACATCCTGGACACAAATTGTTTCAACTCCTACCCTCAAAACGTTGCTATAGAGCACTGCACACTAAGACAACTAGACACAAGAACAGTTTTTTCCCGAACGCCATCACTCTACTAAACAAATAATTCCCTCAATACTGTCAGACTTTCTACTAAATCTGCACTTCTATTCTACTAGTTTTTCTCATCATTCCTTTCACCCATTTCCTCCCATGTTGACTGTATGACTGTAACTTGTTGCTTACATCCTAAGATTTTTATTAATATTGCTTCTTCATTGCTTATTTGACCCCTATGACAATCATTAAGTGTTGTACCACATGATTCTTGACAAATGTATATTTTATTTTATGTACGCTGAGAGCATATGCACCAAGACAAATTCCTTGTGTGTCCAATCACACTTGGCCAATAAAAATTCTATTCTATTCTATTCTATTCTATTCTATTGGTATAGGGAAAGTATATTGAGGGATGTAAACGGAGAGATGCTTACTGTAAACATGGGGGAATTGTACCCCTATATGTTTGTCTGTCTTGTTTATGTAGGTGTTTTATGTATATATGATAAAACATTTTTTTAAAAGAATATATTTTCCTTAATCCCATAAGATAGTACTTGTTTAATTATGCCAATTGGGACCTAAAGCTTCTTCATTAAGTGACACATGCAATCTTTTGAAAATTAAATCAGGCTAGAAATTCTTCAATGCAATCGAGGACTCACAAACCTTAAGGAGTGTTGTTTCTTTATTTCTCACCGTGCTTTCATAAAGGTGTGCTTGTATCTGGGAAAAGAAGAACAAAAACTCACTATGAAGTTGCATCCTAGCAGGAAGAAATTCTACTAACATTGTTTGTTTCTCTTTTCCCTAACGTAGTGGGTTTTTTTTTTCTAAGATGGTAAGATAAAACAGAATTGCCTTGTTATGGCTCTTATTATAAATTCCAATCGATATATCAAATGATAACCTCAATGAAGGTCATGAACGACTGTATAATCTACCATATTAGTCCAGCATGGGCTGATAGAAAGGAAAGTGTGGGAAATCTAGGACCTGCATCATTTGTAGCCCAGCACCTTCACTAAACACACCTTACTGGCTTCTAAGTTTTTTAAATTTCTTGTTTTTAACGAATGGCGATATTACATTAGCCAGGAGACTACAAGGCTAATGCAGAGTTGTAGTTTGGCTGCCTGTTTATTAGCAACGTTCGATTAACGCTCATGTTCTTCCCAGGTGCATCGCAAGAGGCAGAGCTAGTTCCGCACCACATAGAAAAACAACTGGCTTTCATGCACCATCATCCAGAGCCCTCTCACTCCACTGAAGCCATCTTACAAAGGGGCGTCCCAACCAGGAAGGCTCAGCGCTAGCAGGATTCTGTCTTCACAAAGTGCCAGCTCATCTCCACACCCAAGTGGTACCTATTTATCTAGTCACATAAAACATGCTTTCGAACTGCTAGGTAGGCAAAAGCTGAGGCGAGGGACAGGAGCTGACCCCGTCGCACGGTGCTAGGACTTGAACCGCCGGAGCAAAAATCATCATTAAGGCCCCGTACCTCTCTGGCTTCTGGGTTCAGAGAGAGGGGGACTGGGCCCCAAATTACTCTGTGAATTTCCATGCCTGGTTATATGCATCATAAATCAAGAGAACACACTACCCCGACTACCATCTTATCTGTTTTTGCTAAGCACTTACAGAAGGGAACACAGAAATCCTGGTTCCGATGGTAGGGTACACACTGCCTGGAGTGTATGTATGTTCTAACTGAAGCACCAGAAAAATGAGTGGAAATGAATAATTGGCTGGAGAAATCAAAAGAAAGCCTTCAAAGCATCGGTGTGTTTTAAAGGACAGGCACATGTTAACAGTTTAAAGCTCATACCAATATGCTTTGCAAAATCTTGCATGCTCTAATAGGCTATATCAGTGATGGCAACCCTTATTTATTTATTAATTGATTGGTTGATTTTGTCCAATACACAATGAGGGTTTTAAGTGGGTATACACATAGTAAAATACATGATGAAGGTTATAGAGGATATACTCATAGTAAAATATATCTAAGAAAGAATAGAAGAGAAGATACAGGAACATATCAATGAACATATCAATGAAACAATAGAAGAATAGATATAGGAATAGAAGAAAGGTATAGGAGATTTTTGGCACTGAGTATCCAAACTGGAACACAGGTACACGTGCCGGAGCAGCAGAATGCCAAAAACCAGCTGGCTGGCACGCACATTCCTATTTTGGTGGGATTTCAGGCAGTTATCTGGCCATTTTGAATTTTAACCATTTTAGCCATTTTAAAACTCAAAATGGCCTGAAAATGGTCCATAAAATGGCCTGAAAAACACCCAGAAAACAGCCCTGAAAATGGCTTGAAAAATAGTCTGGAAACATCCTGGAAAACAGCCAGAAAAACTTGGAACATTTCAACTATCTGAAGCATTGAACTGAATCTCTGCCACCCCACACTGAAACAAAATGTAAGAGTCACTTACTTGGAGTTCACTAATATTCTGGGACAGCTCCTCAATCTTCTTCTGGAGACCATCTGAGTCAAGAGCATTTCTAATATTCTGATTTAAATGACATATTTGTTATTACTGGTTTCCTTTTGTACTAGTTGTCTTTCCATGAAAAAAAATACCTTAACAGAATAATAGAATTGGAAGGGAATAATAGAATTGGAGGTCTTCTAATATAATCCAACTCAAGCAGGAGTTGAATCCATGACACCATTGGCAGCATTGCCCGAACTGGATCCATGCATCATAGTCACATCACCAGCGAATCGCTAACGGTTCAGGTGATCTGGTCCGTGCCAGGAGGAACCCGCCCTTGGCAGGAACTGAAAAAAGTAACTAAAAAAAATCTTCATATGATTCAAAGTGTATTGTCACCCATTCTTACCTCCTCTTGAAGAGCAGAAATCTTAAGAACAAGGGACTGATTCTCTTTTTCCTGATTATGAGAAGAAAGTGGAGAAGAGAAAAAATCAGATGTTGATCGGGAACCTGAGTTGTGTGTTGACTTACATTCGACACTTGCTCCATAATGCAACACAATTTGGATTGTAACTGGGGTGGGCTGCTGGGGGTTTGCAGGGGTTCAGGAGAACCTCTAGCTAAAATTCTGTGCAGTTCAGAGAGCCCCCAAATCCCACTTCTTGGCTGGCCCCGTCCACCCCTCCTCTCCTAGGAGTCCCCACGTGGCCTGTTTTGGATGCAGGTAAGTGTAGGGCACGCAGGGGAGGGCAAAAAACGGGCCTACTGGAAGTTCGTGAAGGCTGGAAACGGGTTCGTTTCCAGACGCCAGAAGGCCTCCGGAGCCTGGGGAGGCCGTTTTTATCCTCCCGGAAGTTCGAAGAAAACCTCCAGAATATGGGGAGGGCAAAAATGCCCCCCGGAGCGGTATAGGAGGCCAACTAGGCCTTGCCCACCCTATGCTAAAATTTTTGAAGCCCACCCCTGCTGCACGAATCCCAGCGACCAGTTAGGTCCCACAGAGTGGGTCTTCTCCGGGTCCCCGTCAACTAAACAATGTTGATGGTGGGACCCAGGGGAAGAGCCTTCTCTGTGGCGGCCCCGACCCTCTGGAACCAACTCGCCCCAGAGATTAGAATTGCTCCCACCCTCTTTGCCTTTCATAACCTTTCGTAAGCTTCTTAAAACCCACCTCTGCCGTCAGGCATGGGGGAATTGAGATACTCTTTCCCCCCAGGCCTTTACAATTTTATGCATGGTATGTCTGTATGTATGTTTGGTTTTACAATAGGGGTTTTTAACTGTTTATATTGGATTGTCATATGCTGTTTACTACTGTTGTTAGCCGCCCCGAGTCTACAGAGAGGGGCGGCATAGAAATCCAATCCAATCAAATCAAATCAATAGGGCCAAAGTCAGACTCCTGCATACAAACATCAACTTACAAGCTGTTTATTCTGGATTGCCATCAACTGCCTTTTTTCCTCAGAAGTACCTAGAACGTTCTTCGTTTCTTCCATTTCCTCTTTTAAAGTTTTCACCTGATCTGCAGACTGCTGGAAGCTAGAAAGCCAAAAATAAAAAAACAAACATTTGTGATAGACAAAGAAACCTGTCAGATCCCCCCACCTCCCAATGTTTCTTTGTGGATATTTTTATGTGTTATTTTACTGTATGCACCAGGATCACATTCTGGGGATAGATGTAAATAAATATATATTTTTATTACAGCTACAGTGAAATTCAATAAAATAAAAATAAAAATGATAACAGCAGCATACAATAAACAAAATCTAGATATAATGATTGAAATTAACAAAAGATTAAAACAGTGTACAGTATATCAGTCTTTCCCAACTGTGGCATTTTGGAAGATGGGTGGACTTCAATGCCCAGAATTTCTCAGGCAGCCAGAAACATATTAGCTTATTTTTTTCAATTTTATAACAAAGACATTTCAAAATTGAACACATTTCTTGAACATACGTGACATAATTCTCTGAGTAAAACCAAAGTCTCCTTCGAGTCAGAGTTCTTGGATAAAGTGCCCTGGTTCCATATTTAAAACACAATTCTACTTCAGCTTCAACCACAATAACACAAGAGCACGCAACAGATTCAAACTTAATATTAACCGCTCCAAACTTGACTGTTAAAAATATGATTTCAACAATCGAGTTATCGAAGCGTGGAACTCATTACCGGACTCAATTGTGTCAACCCCTAACCCCCAACACTTCTCCCTTAGACTCTCCACGATTGACCTCTCCAGGTTCCTAAGAGGCCAGTAAGGGGCGTACATAAGTGCACTGGTGTGCCTTTTGTCCCCTGTCCAATTGTCTTTCCTTTCTTTCACCTATCATATATATTCTCTTCCTTTCATATATTTATTTATTTATTGGATTTGTATGCCGCCCCTCTCCTCTAAGTTCACTTTTACCATTATATATATTACCACATGTCTATTTTTCTTCCTATGTATTTGTGTATTGGACAAATGAATAAATAAATAAATAAATTTCGTTTGCATTTTTTATTATTAGATTTTTCTCCATAGGTGATATTAACATGTGCAATGACTTCAAACAGTGATATAGATATAATAAAGCCCAGAAATAAAGACATGCACTAAGTACTCTAAAAGCAATGTTTTAAAAGAATTTGTTGCAATACTAAGGGTGTGAGTCCTCATTTACAAATCTTGTTAAACCTACAAAAGAACTTTCATTTATTTTCGAAAGCATTGCACCTTTTCATCTGGCTCCGTACTTCCCCGTTGTCTTCCACCAGTCTATTATTGGTCTCCTCCATGGCATCCAGTGCCAGCTTCAACTGGTCATTTTCCTCTTGAAGTTTCTGGTTGTTGAACTGAAGATCAGCTACGCAAGTAATCAAGTCAGACGTTTCTCTGGAAGGGTAAAGACAATAGGACCTACTCATTTTTTTTTACCTTCAATTGGGCCATATATTTAATGGAGGAGATCAACAGCAGGATGAGTGTTTAATGCTAAGAAACTCCCTCCCTATCTGCACCTATTCTGGCTGATGTCCCATCACCCAAGAATAATTCTTAAGGAACAGCACTCTATTTCTTTCCACTGATAATCCAGATTCCCTCATTCCCTTAATTTTTATTAAACAGTTTTTCCCCAATTTTATAACATAATTATCATTGCTGCACCTTTTCCACGTAAGTATATCTCCATTTTCCCTTTTCTATCCACATATACATACATACATATACTTTTTCTACACATATGAATCTACTAATATATACAATACCTCTTATATCCATACATATGTTCTTCTGTTATATATACTAGTTCATATACGGTGCATCTTATGTCTACTATTGCACTAATTTATTTACATTACATTTTATATTGGATCTATTTTTGCAGTTTTGTAATTGTTACCTGATTCTTTAATCTTTCTTCCCTTAATGCTTTCTTAATCTTTGCATCTTTCCTCTAACCATTTACTGTATACTGTTCATTCCATATCAAATAATAATTGGATTCTCCTTCATCCTTATCTTTGAGAGGACATTCCTAACTGCAAATAATAGGCAGTCCTCAACTTACGACCACAATTCAACCCCAAATTTCTGTTGCTAAGCGAGACAGGGGTGAAGTGAATTTTGCCCAATAGTCACATGGTCAAAATTCAGACTCTTGGAAATTGATTCATATTTATAACAATTGCAGTGTCCCAGGGTCATGTTATCACCTTTTGTGATGGAGAAGTTGGATTCAGTTTAACAATCAATAACTCAATAACTGCAGTAACTCACTGAACAACTTTGGCAAGAAAGGTCATAAAAAGGAGGCAAAACTCACTTAGGAAATGTTTAGCAACCGAAATGCTGGGTTCGATGGCAGACAAATCCAGCATTTCGAGGACTACTTTTATAAACAACAAAGGCAAACTCACTGCTTCGTTACAGTTTTTTGGTGGTTGCCCTGTTGAACTTCTCTTACTATTAGGATACTATTTACCCAGCATTCAATTGGGTTTTGTTTTCCAATCTCATACACCCATTGCTCTATATCCTGCCCCCTTGGGACAATACAGAGTGAGTTTAATTTTTTGTGTTGCAGCCATTCAGATGGTAAAATGTTGTCATCGCATACTTCCAGTCATTTAAAAGACACAGGGTACCCATTATTCCTGCACAATTCCTATCTCTGATCTTGCATTCGCTTGTTTCTCATTTCTGAAACCCGTTGACTAAAACAGGACTCACAAATCTCCTCTTGACACATCACCGCCAAGTGCTTCTAGGCTTCCAGAAGTTATGTTCAGCCTTTTTGCTGCAAAAAGAGATTTTCAGTTGTAAGCCAAGAAGGAAGCCAACTTCATGCCAGACCATTCCGTAAGGCATGTTAAGCGCAATGGTTGCCTCTGCATGACTGATATTACACTTTCACTTATGACCGTCCTCAAAAGCCCTAATTTAGCATCTGACAAAAGCAGAATGAGTCATTACGCATCTTAGAACTAGCAATAGTACTTAGATTTATATATATCTTCATAACCCTCTCTGAGTGGTTTATAGAGTCAGCCTATTGCCCCCAACAATCTAGGGCAGTGATGGCGAACCTATGGCATGGGTGCCACAGGTGGCACGCGGAGCCATATTTGCTGGCACGTGAGCTGTTGCCCTAGCTCAGCTCCAGCACACATGTGCGCACCGACCAACTGATTTTCAGCTCACACGGAGGCTCTGGGAGAACATTTTTTGGCTTCCGGGGGGCCTCCAGGAAGATGGGGGAGGATGTTTTTGCCCTCCCCAGGCTCCAGGGAAGCCTCTGAAACCTGGGAAGGGTGAAAAACAAGCCTACTGGGCCCACCAGAAGTTGGAAACGAGGTGTTTCTGGCCTCCAGAGGGCTCCCCAGACATTGAATTATGGGTGTGGGCACTCATGCAGGCATGTAAGTGCGTGCACACAAGTTTTCGGCACCCGAGGAAAAAAGGTTTGCCATCACAGATCTAGGGTCTTCATTTTACCCACCTCAGAAGGATGGAAGACTGAGTCAACCTTGAGGTGCCGAACTAAGCCAGCAGTAGCAGAGGTGGGATTCAGCAGGTTCTGGCCAGTTCTAGAGAACTAGTAGCAGAAATTTTGAGTAGTTTGGAGAACCGGTAAACACCAGTTTTGACTGGCCCTGCCTGCCCCCATGTATTCTCTGCCACCCGAGTCCCAGCTGATTGGGAGGAAATGGGGATTTTGCAGGAACTTTCCTTTGGAGTGGGGAAAGTATGGAGATTTTACAGTTTCCTTCCCCTGCAACACCTACTAAGCCACACCATGCCCACCAAGCCAGACCATGCTATTTGCTAAGAACCGGTAGTAAAAAAAAATTGATTCCCACTACTGAGCAGTAGCCTACAGTACTGCATTCTAACCACTGTGCCACCACAGCTCATTGCTACCATAGCAATGATAATCAATTTTAACAGGACAGGGATAATAGATACCATTGAAAGGAACAAAGGAAGCTAATACATCCTTAGTTCACCTAATTCTGGACTGATCTTCCTCGCAACAACTCTCGTGATATGATCTGGTTCCTTATTCCAATATAACATTTCAATATTGTTTTTAAAAATATTCAATAAAAAAGAAAATGCTGGCATGTTGCAGAACAAACGACCAACTTATTAGCTGAAACTTAAGTTTGCAAATGTGTTCAGCAACCTAGAAAATAATTCACCTGCTCTGCAAATAATTCAGTCAATCGTTTAGCATAGATCCTTACTTTCTAAACTGCCTCAAGAGCTCTTTAGCAAGATTTATTGCGATGAAAGAATTAAATTGTATTAACATTTCAAGACTTTTTCCCCATTTTATTACAATGAAATAATTAAATTGTATTAACATTTCAGGACTTTCCCCCCCACTTTTAAAGACAACCCTATATACAGTATCACAGCATCTATGTTTGGAGAGTTAAGGTTTTTTTCATAATCTTAGGCTGCAATGAGAGAAGACAACTAGCTGGATACCCATGTTTCACTACAAAACTATGTGATTGAGCTTGATAAATTGACAGTTAAACCTTGAAAATTTATGAGTAGTTACAATCGGGCTTGATACTTGAAAATTTATGTAGAATGTGTAAATCCTTAGCATCAGAACATATTAATATAAGGCAACTGGCAGTTGCAACAGAATTCTTTTCAGGTGGGGAAGGGGAGTAGAATGTCTAAACTCCCAGCCCTCAGGCTGGATGAGTCACACGTTGGGCACACCCATACCTGGTTTAAAGGGGTAGCATCAGAGCGTGTTAACATAAGGTAACTGGCAATTGAAACAGAGTTCTTTTCAGGTGGGGAGGAGGAGTAGAACATCTAACTGCTTCGTATCAGAGCGTGTTAATATAATACTGTATAAGAAATACTAATGAGCTGATGGTCATTTTGAAAAATCCTTTCTTAGCAAGCACCTAGAAGCCAAGAGGAACATACGTGCCAAGCTTCAAGTTTGTAGGCTTTATAGTTCTGGAGATTTTGTGATGAGTGAATGCAGAGTTCTCCATCCATCCATCCATCCATCCATCCATCTATGCCAAATGATAGATAGATAGAAAGATGAGGAACTCTGCAGCTGGTGGTTTACATAATCATTTTTATTAATTCTGAATGCAGTTCAATAACTCTGATAAAGAAATACCTGAGAAATTATTTTCCGGCGTTGCCTCCTTGATGGATAGCTCATTCCTGAAAAACAGTAGGAGGAGGGGGTGTAATTCCAAGTATCTGAATCCAAGGTAACAGAAATGGCTCTAATCAATGATATTAAACATCTTTTGCATTTTTAATAGAGTGTACTGAACAACCTTTTTCTTCCTCATGATTTGTAACCAGTTTTCTGTTTCTTAACTTATATCATGGCATGATATCATCCATCCCAATTTCTTATGTATCTATTTAGTCACTATGGAATACATGGATCTACTCTGTAGTGGTTTGCCAACTATGGTAGTTAAAAACCAGAAAGCAAAGAGAAGGAATAAATTAATATTTTTTTCCAATGGAGAACAACTAGATATGTGATCTGTTAAGAATTTAAAGAACTCCAGAAGTTTTTTTAAAAATTTATGTAAAGCAGGGGTATCAAACTCAAGGCCCCCACGGGGGCCAGATCTGGCCCACAAGGTGCTTAGATCCGGCCTGTGGGGCTACCATGGAAATAGCAAAAGACCAGCCTGCAGTGCCTTTGCCAGCAAAAATCAAGCTCGGGCGGCCCTTGTGAGCTCCATTTTGGCTGGTTGTTGAGAGTCTGTTTTTGCTGGAAGAGTGCTTGGGTCGCCACAGCTGTCCCGACACAAGTGACATGGTGCTGGCCATGCCCACCTGGCCACAGCCACCCTGGCCCACCGTGGTCAAACCTAACCTGAGTTTGACACTCCCTGATGCAAAGAGTTAATCAATGGAGTTAAGATCAATATATGGGTTTATCATGCCTTGCACTACAAAAAAACCAGGTACCAGTTTCTTTTGCAATCTTCAATCCATTCTTTCATGATGGCATGGTAGGTCTCCAAGTCCATAGAGATATCCCTATGGTCAGGATCAAGCATGTTGCATAAATCTTCAAGGCCGCTGTCTTCTGAACTCCGACTGGTCGTGTTCCTCAGGAAATCAACTAATTTAGAAACGGCAACTTTGCCTAAATGTAACAATGAAAATTAACATAGAGGTTCATGTTCAATGTTCTTTGTTTTTTTGTATAGCTTGTTTTAAATTATCTATTTATTTATTCATTTATTTTATTTGTCAAACAAATTATGAGTAAACAATTGGCATTCTGACTGCTAATGTCAACCCTTGACCTTTAACTGCAAACTATGCTGACAATTTTCAACAAGAAATAGTCCTGGGGAGGTCTGTTGCAAGGTTGAATGGTCATAAATTGAGGACTACCTGTATAAGTAGCCTCCCAAATTCATTCTGGAATTCTTCAATTGTTACATTACCTCTTCTTTCCACATCGCATGCAGAAAACATAGTAGTGAGTAGATCTTCTTCAGAAATCAGACTTATGTCAGAGTCTTCATGGTTTCTGTTGTCCGTTGACATCTTCCATCCTATGAAGACAAAGAATATTGGAAGCTGGTTTGTTTTTCCACATGTAGCTAAGATAATTGTTTTTAACTGAATTTCCTGCTTATTTTTTAATGTCATATATATTTATCTAGATTAAATATATTTGAACTTTGAAGCAAAATGATTTGCTTCTCAAATTCAACTCTTCTCACGTCTATCTTTTCCTTCCTTCTGTTCAGCTTGTACATTTATTACATCTGCAATCAGATTGAAAAATCCATTTTGTGTTTGTGGGACTGCCCTCTCCTTGTTAGTTTTCACAAACTAAGTCATACTATAAAAGAGCAGCATACATCATAAAAAGCAGAACAAAAAGGAAGGGAAAGGGAGAAGGGAGAAAAGAAAAAAGAAAAGGGGAAAGAGAAAAGGAAAAGGGGGGAATGGAATAGAATAGGAATAGAACAGAACATTGAAACGGACCTTGGGGGTCTTCTAATCCATCTCCCTGCTCAAGCAGAAAACCCTGTAATATTTTAGACAAATGGTTATCTAATCTCTTCTTAAAAACATCCAGTGTTGGAACATTCATAATTTTTGGAGGCAAATTGTTCTACTGATTAATGGTTCTCATTGTCAGGGAATTTCTTCTTAGTGCTAAGTTGCTTCTCTCCTTGATTTGTTTCTACCCATTGCTTCTTGCCCTACCCTCAAGTGCTTTGGAGAATAGCTTGGCTCCCTCTTCTTTGTGGCAACCCTTAAGATCAGACTAATATAAATAATACAAAAGTAGCCTGTGTGGCTTCCTTCAGTCCTCACCAAAGGAAAATCTTTTGGGTGGTGGTGAAGGAAGAGTGGGCTGTATGGATTTTGGTCCTTGTATAGATACATCAGGACTCGATGTGAAATAATTGCATTCCAGAGGTGATGTGAACTTTGGCTCGATATTACTGTTGCCATAAAGATAATCAGAGGTTGACTCTCCATATTTAATGAAATGGGGTGGACTGTTCCCTCTCTGATTTACCAAAACCCATGATTTGTTGAGCTTCTCTTTATTCCCACCCAGCGAAAAGGACTCAGAGCGAATATCTGAAATACGTCGATGACGTGGTGTTTGCACCACGCCAGGGTTTGGAGAGAAGAGGTTGTCACTGGAAGGACTTAGCAAAAGGAAATTAGTGTCCAGGGAACTGTTGCTTTTTAGCGTCCTTTTCTTCAAGATTTCTTCCAGGTTCTTCTTTGTATTACCCTGTGGACTGTCAAAGTTTTTTGATTGGAATTTTGGAATCTGCAAGGCAGGATTTGAAGCTTGGTCCATCATGTTGATAGTTTGGAGCTTCCTGCAAAGGCTGGCCACAGGATGATGGCGTTTCCCAGAGGTATCTTTGGAAGACATTCTTCCCCGTTTGAAAGGTTACCTTAAAAGGGGGAGAAGATACTATATTTTTAAAAATGATTACGACTGAACCTTCAGTTATTTCCTTCATTTATCCAAGATTGAAGTTTATTTATTTATTTATCTAACGGATTCATATGCTTCCCCTCTCCGAGGACTGGGGCGGCTTACAACATATAAAAAACAATGTACACCGAAATCCAATTAAGTTAAAAATCTAAAAACCTGAAAACCAATTAAAATGCACTCATATCCCTTCAGTCAATAAACATTCATCGGCCGGGGACAGTGCTTAATGACCCCAAGTCTGGCAGCATAGATGAATCTGCAGACTCTTACAAAAGGCGAGGAGGGTGGAGGCAGTACGAATCTTTGGGGAGAGCTGACTCCAGAGGGCCGGGGCCCCCATAGAGAAGGCTCTTCCTCTAGGTCTCACCAAGCAATATTGTTTAGTTGATGGGACCTGGAGAAGTCCAAATCTGTGGGACCTAATCGGTCACTGAGATTCATGTGGTTCAAGCACAAAGTTAATTTTAAAAGAAATGGGAGGAATCACTATTTTAACTATTTTTCAGGTTTTAGTGTACAATAGGAACAATATAATTTAGCCAGAGCGATCTCTAAAATATGCCATCCCCCTTAATGTACTTCATCATTCTATCCATTAATTCAAGACTTACAGAATCTTTCAGATTCTTAATTTTTTTATGGATTTTTTTTATTAGAGCTATTTAAAGGATTTCTATGATTGCCCATCTCAGGTCTGGGTGGCTAACAATATCAATATAATTAATATAAGTTTTAATAATCACCACTCAAACAGACTAAAATAATCATTATACATTGCTTTACATTATTATAAATAAGGTTGGTTCTTTTTTTGGCAGCAAGCCAACTCTCTTTCATTTATTATTCAAATAATCTAAATAATTTCAAAGGGGAAAAAAACTTGGTAGCTCTGAAAGCTATTCTGAGGCATTCTAGTGTTGCTTGTCTTTACTTTTTAAAAAATTGTTTATTTATACCTTTTCATTTAATATACATAAATAATAATACCATTCCAGCCCTTAATTTCTACCTCTATTATCCAAACATTGATAAAACAAGCCCAAAAGAACTTTATCCTCTTTTGTTTTATTTTTAATGCCAATCTGTTCATTTCTGCACATTCTAATATTTTTAAATTACATCTTCTAAACTTTGGAATCCTCCTCAACATATACCTCTCATTCTATCTGTATATTTCAAGACTTAGGTTTTTCAGATTCTTTTTTTAAAATATATGTTTTATTCGTACATTTTTTTTCATTAAAAACACAAAAAATTCCATGTCTATCTGAAGAGCTTGCTGTCTGAGCATAATTGATTTTAACTAAAGGTACAACAATAGCATAATAATAACCATACTTCATGTTTGAGTGCCTGAATATGAAGCGACTGTTTTTTTCAAGAAATATGGGTTTTAGTATGTTTTTAAACTTTAGATTTCTACGTGTTTTGTATTTTTTTGTTGTGAGCCACCCTGAGTCCGAGGAAGAGGGCTGCACAGAAATCTAATAAATAAATAAATACTAAACCATCCAATAATCTTAATAAACATAGCAATATTATTTATTTATTTGTTTATTTATTTATTTATTTATTTATTAGATTTCTATGCCGCCTTTCTCGAGGCGACTCAGGGCTGCGTGCAACAATATTATTATATATTAATATTGTATATTATAATATTAATCATAAATAAAATAATTAGCTTGTCCATCTTGCAATATTTTTACTATGTCTTTCTTTTTACATTCTAACCTGTGTTATTTATTTGTTTGTTTGTTTGTTTGATTGATTTCTATGCCACCCTTCTCCTGAGACTCAGGGTTTTTGTTAGTTAACCATTGGTAAAACATATCCTATGTTAAAAAGTATTCTGTTTCTTCCTTTTCTTTTATCTTAAATGTCAATCTACCCATCTCAGCACATTCTAATATTTCCATCTTCCATCTGTTGGGACCTCATCATTTTTCAGATTCTTATACAAGTGGTCCTAGACTTACAATCATTTGCTTAGTGATTGTTCAAAATTACAAGAGCACTGAGGAAAAAACAAACATTCTTACGACCAGACCTCATACTTATAACCATCCCAAGTCCCTTAATAAAGTCACATAGGGTTTTAAAAGTTGACACTGTGGCTTTGAATTGGGCCTAGAAACAACCTGGCCACCATTTTGTCTGTTAAAAGAGTAGCCAAAGGCAGGTTTTAACATCAGGGATGCAACTGCTGCTTTTGAAAGGCAAAATGGCTGCCCAATGGGAACACCACTTTCTCTGTAAAGCAGAGGTCTTCAAACTAGGCAACTTTAAGACTTGTGGACTTCACCTCCCAGAATTCTCCAGCCAGCATTGGCAACTTTGAGATTTGTGGACTTCAACTCCCAGAACTCTACAGCCAGCATTGGCAACTTTGAGACTTGTGGACTTCAACTCCCAGAATTCTCCAGCCAGCATAGTCTTAAAGTTGCCAAATTTGAAGAACTCTGCTTCACAGGGAAAGTAGTGTTCCCATTGGGCAACCATTTTCCCATTGGGCAACCAATGCTGGCTGAAGAATTCTGGGAGTTGAAGTCCACAAGTCTTAAAGTTGCCATGTTTGAGGCCCCCTGGTGTAAATAAACCTGAACTGTGAAGAGACCATTGCTTTGATCTGTAGCAGTTGCTTTACAAAAGAATTTAAAGGTGGGGGGGACAAGGAAGGAGATTAACAGGCAGGAAGGGGAATACAGTAGCTGGAAGCACAATGGTTACTTTAATGAGTCCTTGAGAATCTTTTTTTTGATGGCAGCGGCATAGAAATCAACAACACACAGCCCGTGCAGCTGACTCCATCTTCTAGTCAAGTCAGTGCCAAACCATCATTTCCTAACGTTCAAAAGCAAACTGTCAAAAGTCTTCCTTTGGCAGAAAAATAAAACTGAGAAAGAGCAAGGTGAATTTTGGCACAGCATGAATATATTTACATGCAATGTTATTGCAAAGAAACTATGTAGCTGACAAACGATTATGTATTTTAGATTTCATATATAAGGAGTTTAAAGATTCATCATTTGAGCTTCCATTTTCCTCTACTTGATGCTCACTGAATATATACTGCTCAAAAAAACAAAGGGAACCCTTAAACAACACAATATAACTCCAAGTAAATCAAACTTCTGTGAAATCAAACTGTCCACTTAGGAAGCAACACTGATTGACAATCAATTTCACGTGTTGTCAGCACATTCAACTTTGTACAAAACAAAGTATTCAATGAGAATATTTCATTCATTCAGATCTAGGATGTGTTCTTTTGAGTGTTCCCTTTATTTTTTTGAGCAGTGTATAATAAGAACAACAGAGTTGGAAGGGACCTTGGAGATCTCCAACCCCCTGTTTGGGCAGGAGAACCCTACACTATTTCAGACAATTATATACTGTATATTGCTGGCTAGGAAATTCTGGGAGTTGAACAGTGATGTAAAGCACCAATTAGAGGGAAATGTAAGTTTAAATCATAAGCTTACATTATCTCAATCATGGTCCCACAGAATTAGAGACTATAGGAGTTTTAATCTAGCATATCATGGTTGGAAAAAGCCCTGTACATGAGACATAGAAAACGTCAACCAATTAAAATTGGACATAATAAATATTCTGTTCCCATATAATAAATATGGGAACAGAATCTCCAGGATGCATAGAATTTACTAATCTTGAAAAATACTGATTTTTAATTTTGATATAGCCAATTTTCTCCCATACTGGTGAAAGACAGGAAAAGACTCCAAAGATTGATGACCACTTGCTTTAGAAGGCATCCTTATTTCATTTACTCCCAAATATAAAATCAACTGTATGCAAAATATAAAATCAACTGTATGCATTGGCCTTCCCACCTAGAAGATTGCTGTACTCATAACTACGGTAATATCACTTGCATATAGTAAATTTCCTTTCTGGATCTCTTACCCATCATAATAAGCTTCAACCGCAACAACACAAGAGCACGCAACAGATTCAAACTTAATATTAACCGCTGCAAACTTGACTGTAAAAAATATGACTTTGAAGCATGGAACTCATTACCAGATTCAAAAGTGTCAACCCCTAACCCCCAACATTTCTCCCTTAGACTATCCACGATTGACCTCTCCAGGTTCCTAAGAGGTCAGTAAGGAGCGTACATAAGTGCACTAGTGTGCCTTTTGTCCCCTGTCCAATTTGTCTTTCCTTTATTTCATATATCATATATATTTTCCTCCTTTCATATATCTTCTCCATTTTTACATATTATCTTTATATATATTACTTCATGTCTATTCTCTTCCATATGTATTGTGTATTGGACAAATGAATAAAAAAATAAAAAAAAATAATAATAATAATAATAATAATAATAATAATAATAATAATAATCCCTTTTAAAAATCTCCTCTCCAATATGTTTAATTCTTAACTTTGGGTACATGTATTTTAACTCATGCTACCTCCTTATCCTAGTTTTGTCTCCTGGGACTACCACCAGTCAATTCAATTTTATTCCTTTGGGATTGAGTCCTTTGGGACTGGGTGGCATAGAAATCAAATAAATAAAGAATAATAATAATTCCAAAATCATTGCTATAGCTAAATTATTCAACTAGTTGTTATTTCTTCTGCTTCTTAATTTTAGGACTCATTTCTTCATTTCCTTCTTTGGTATCTTAATTCATCTTTTTTTTCACCATTTCTCTACAACCCCAAAATAAAACCAAAATGTAACTTTCACTTTATCTTGTAGTCTCATATTAACAAACAATACTGTTCTTTTGTCGCTTGATTTAACATCAGTAATGTCAATATCGTCATAATTCTTATATTTTAATTTACTCTTATTTGTAAATTTATAGGTTGTTCATATCTTTTATCAGGAAAACTTATACATGAACATATTAATTATACAATGTATTCTTATTTCAAACAATTGCTATTATAGATTCCCTTAATAGAATTTTCTCCAAACCGAAGGAATCTGTTTCGAACAGCTAATGTAAAAGATCATACCGAGTTCACAGTGCACTTTAAAAAACCAAAAACATCAAATATTCCACCAGGATTTCTTTGCTCCAGGCTGGTCACTTTCCTGCATAGACAGACAAATGTTGGGCTTTGAACTGCAAGCAATACAACATAAAAATGAGAACGTTGAAGTTTCTCTCAATATCATACCCCCAGGAACATTCAATGGAAACTCTTTCTCATTTTTTTTCTTTTAAAAAGGCCCAAAATAACACTAAAAAAGGCACATCAAGCTCTGAAAATAGAAAATCAAACTTATTCCTCTCTACTGCTCTACTGCTGGGGGCGGAGCTAAATATAGTCATGTGACCAGAAACACCGGAGTTATATTGGCTTCTTAATTAGCCACATTTTCCTGCTTTTTAGATTGTGTTTCTCCTTTCTGATGTGTTGGGGGGGGGGGAGGATATTCTGTCAGAAAAGGAGCATTTAAAAGGGACAATTCACCAGTCATTATTCTTTTTATGAAATTTGGAGTAATCTGGGTTGTTGAACAGAATGCCAGGGAAGAGTGTGATTTGATTCCTTAAAAAAAATACTTTATTGAAGTTGTTGTTTTTTTAAAAAAAACGAGAGACAATGAATAGGAATGGAAAAGAAGTCAGAAAATTGAGAGAAATGGCAAATAGAAGTGCAATAAAATTTACAAAGATAGAAAAATGCATTTAAAGGAGAGTGACTTCCAACTTGCTTTTTAGCAGATATAAATGACATTTTTCTTCAACTTGTGTTCATCAAATGCAATACAACCTCCATTTTTAATCTATACATTTGACCCGTGTTTCCCAACCTTGGCAACTTGAAGATATCTGGACTTCAACTCCCAGAATTCCCCAGCCAGCATTTGCCATGCCCCCGCTGGCATTGCTCCACAACCCCCCAGGTGGGTCCGCCCCACTATTTGAGAAACACTGAGTTAGTTCAAGGTAAGGACCTAAGCTTGGAGTTTCCTTGTAGAAAGGGTTGGGGATTCATTTGAGCAGCCCATATGTTCAAAATCAGAAAGTTTGCCCCAAATGTTATCTTATATCCATTGGGTATTATGACAAAGCATGTCAAGTTGACGGACACTGCCCTTTCCATCAGAACACAATGTATGCAATAGTTGACTTTAATAAATCCCACCCCTCCCGCTGTTTGGGGATCTTCTCTCCGCAATGTTGATTTCAGAATCATTGATTAAATGACAAATATAAGTTCTTGTCCATATTAAGAGTGAGGGGAAATGATCTGTATCTGACTAATGCTTTTTGACGGCACTTATCTGAAAGAAACAGGAGGAAAACATCATCTTAGTCATATGTAGATACATCAACTAAAATCAATTGGAAGCATGCTTGGCATGCTTTAATTTGAGCATGATTAGACACGGAGACAGACCATTATTAATTGTTTCTTGACACATAAAACAAACTTTCAATAAGTTCTTCCCTTCAACCCAAGATACAGACATACAGCTGCAACTTTCCCATTCATTATTATAATGAAAAAAGTGCAGAGAAGAGCGACAAAGTTGATTAGGGGACTGGAGGCTAAAACATATGAAGAACGGTTGCAAGAGCTGGGCATGGACAGTTTAATGAAAAGAAGGACCAGGGGAGTCACAATAGCAGTCTTCCAATATCCACAAAGAAGAAGGAGTCCAAAGCACCTGAGGGCAGAACAAGAAGCAATGGGTGGAAACTAAACAAGAAGAGAAGTAACTTAGAACTAAGGAGAAATTTCCTGATAGTCAGAACGGTTGATCAGTGGAACAGCTTGCCTCCAGAAGTTGTGAATGCTCCAACACTGGAAGTTTTTAAGCAGATATTGGATAACCATCTCCCTACGAAAGCAATCCTAGGTCTAGAAAGCTTAGAACTACGACGCCTAAAACATGATCTAAGTATTGCCCACAAAATCATATGCTGCAACCTCCTGGCTGTCAATGACTACTTCAGCTTCAACCGCAACAACACAAGAGCACGCAACAAATTCAAACTTAATATTCATCGCTCCAAGCTTGACTGTAAAAAATATGACTTTAGCAAACAAGTTGTTGAAGCGTGGAACTCATTACCGGACTCAGTAGTGTCAACCCCTAACCCCCAACATTTCTCCCTTAGACTCTCCAAGATTGACCTCTCCAGGTTCCTAAGAGGTCAGTAAGGGGTGTACATAAGTGCACTAGCCTGCCTTTCGTCCCCTGTCCAATTGTCTCTCCTTATCTCATACAGTATATCATCTGTCTGAAGGAGTGTAGGGTTTCCTGCCTAAGCAGGGGGTTGGACTAGAAGACCTTGTTCCCTTCCAACTCTGTGGTTGCTGTTGCTGCTGCAGCTGTTGTTGTTGTTGTTATTATTATTATTATTATTATTATTATTATTATTATTATTATTATTATTATTACATTTAGAAACTGCCTTACCTCACTGAGGTTATCTTCCTCTTGAAGGTATTATTTATTTACTTACTTACTTACTTACTTACTTACTTACTTACTTACTTACTTATTAAATTTGTATGCCACCCCTCTCCGCAGACTCGGGGCGGCTCACAACAGCAACAGAAAACAATATATAATACAAATTCAATAATTAGAAAGCTAAAAACCCATAATTTAAAAAAACATGCACACAACATACCATACATAAACAGTATAGGCCTGGGGAAGATATTTCAGTTCCCCCATGCCTGAGAGGTGGGTTTTAAGGAGTTTGCGGAAGGCAAGGAGGGTGGGGGCAGTTCTAATCTCAGGGGGGAGCTGGTTCCAGAGGGTTGGGGCCGCCACAGAGAAGGCTCTTCCCCTGGGACCCGCCAAACAACATTGTTTAGTCGATGGGACCCAGAGAAGGCCAACTCTGTGGGACCTAATCGGTCGCTGGGATTCGTGCGGCAGAAAGCGGTCATGGCGGACAAAAAAAATATTTATTTTTGAACTGAAGTAGAGGTGATATAGGTATCGCCCACAAATCTATATCCAAATAATTATTTCCGGATTATTAATACAGAATGCAGTGGCCAGTTTGCTAACATAGACACCTGGTTGTCTACGTGTTAGGTCTTTGTTGGATCTCACTCCTTCAACATTAGAGCAATATCGTCATTGCTACTAATGAGTGCTGATGCATTTATTTGAAGTTGGAAATGTGTATGTCAGAATCCTGCGTGACTTTTCCTGAAGACAGCATCCTCCCTCTTTTCCAGGAGATGTCAACTACTCCAAGTCTTGACAAGAAATCCCTTTGGGACCCCTAATTTTTGCTTCGGGAAGGCGTTTCTACTCAAAAGGCTTAAATAGAGTTTCCAGCCTAAAAAAACTCCCCACATTACATCCTATCTATCAGAAACTCTCTCCTCCCAAAGATCAGATCCCTAGGACAGCAGAAAATGAAGGTATGTAGAAATGATGCTTATTTCTTCATGATTCCTAGATGATCAAGTATGTATATAACTAGTGGCTTTTAGGAAGCCACTAATTGAAATCCAAGGAACACAATTAGCAGCCTAATGAGATATTTGCAAAATCCGACATAGGAAATACAATTCAGAATTCTGCAAAAGTAACTTTTAAATTTTAAATATTATTGCCTATATCTTGGGTCAAAAGGGTAATCTAAACTGGGTTTTAACATGAAACCTCTGGATTTTAACACGAGATCTTTTATATCTTTTTAAATATTTACATTTTTAAAAAGGATGAAAGCTGGGAAAGTCAAGATGAAGGGCATAACTTGGGGGAAATTATGGTGTGAAGTATTGTGCTTAAATATCTACTTCATCTAAAATCAACCATTGTCTGGATCAGCTATATGGCTAAAACAGCAAAAATTGCTGTCATTTAACTTTATTTATTTTATTTTATTTATTTATTTATTCATTTGTCCAGTACACAAATACATAGGAAGAAAAATAGACATGTAGTAATATAAAAGAGGGTGAAAGTGAACTTAGAGGAGAGGATATATGAAAGGAAGAGAATATATAAGATAGGAGAAAGAAAGGAAAGACAATTGGACAGGGGACGAAAGGCACACCAGTGCACTTATGTATGCCCGTTACTGGCCTCTTAGGAACCTGGAGAGGTCAATCGTGGAGAGTCTAAAGGAGAAGTGTTGGGGGTTAGGGGTTGACACAATTGAGTCCGGTAAAGAGTTCCACGCTTCAATAACTCTATTGTTGAAATCATATTTTTTACAGTCAAGTTTGAAGCGGTTCGTATTCAGCTTGTCTGTCTGTCTGTCTACATATCCTATATCTTACATCTTACATCTTATATCTTATCTCTTTCTCTCTCCCTCTCTCTCTCCTCTCTGTCCATCTTAAATTTTGTACTCTTTAAAGTTTTCCCTTAGTAGAAAAAACATTTTTTAAACTGGGTGTTACTTTTGATTCAGCATTTGTTCCATGAGAGCTCAGTTATAACTGTATGATGTGTGTAGGTATGTGTTGATATGTGTGTGTATGTGCGCATTATGGATGTTGAAAAGCCAAACAGTTGTTTTAATGCTCAATAATGGAGAGCTAAGCACCACATTTTCTTGATTGTTTTTAGCGACTGCATGGGTGGACAAATGGTCCTTTGGCCCTCTACCTTTTGGCATCGCTCATCACTTTTTCCTGGGGTGTTCCTCAGGTAAGGAGAAACTTGTGTCTGGGATAAACATATATCCATTGTAAGATAAAATACAGGAAATAGTATAAGGGCAGACTAGATGGACCATGAGGTCTTTTCCTGCCGTCAGTCTTCTATGTTTCTATGCTATTTAGTCACCTGTTTGTAAACTCTTTTAAGTTTATGCAAAGTTATGATCAAGTTCCTACCTTGATGGACTGTGTGATTTAAGCTGAAAGTAATCTGTTTGCTGAAATTTGTGCAACATTATTCCTTAACCTATTAATAAATCTTGTTAAAGAAAATACAGGCAATCTCATTTTCAGAATAGAATAGAATAGAATTCTTTAATGGCCAAGTGTGATTGGACACACAAGGAATTTGTCTTTGGTGCAGATGCTCTCAGTGTATATAAAAGAAAATAGACAATTGTCAAGAATCATGAGATACAGCATGTCATAGGGGTTAATTAAGCAATCAGGAAATAATCAATATTAATATAAATCGTAAGAATACAAGCAACAAGTTACAGTCATACAGTCATAAGTGGAATTGGAATTGGAATAGGAGTTGAGTAGCGTAGAATAGAATAGAATAGAATAGAATTTTATTGGCCAAGTGTGATTGGACACACAGGGAATTTGTCTTTGGTGCATATGCTCTCAGTGTACATAAAGGAAAATATAGATTTGTCAAGAATCTTGTAATACAACACTTGATGATTGTCATAGGGGTCAAATAAGCAAAGAAGTAACGATCAATATTAATAAAAATCTTAAGTGTTTTCAGCTTCCAAGTCAGCTACCAAGTCTGACAATAGTCAGGTGTAAGTTGTGTTCCCATACCAGACCACTTCTAAAATTTGTTCTGTAAATAGCAAACATCAGTTCTGCAGCATTTTCTCACCGCAAAATTGTTTTTTGACAGAAGACAAGAGAGAGGGGGAGGGAAGGAGGGAGGGAGAGGCAGAAGGGGAAAGGAAAGAGAGAGAGAGAGAGAAGGAGAGAGAGAAAGAGAGAGAGAGAGAGAGAGCATCAGGAAGAATAATGATATTAAAACTTGAAGCTGAATTTGTGTACTATCAAAGGTTTATTGATTATATTCATCATCTGGCTGTGGTTTTTTTCTCTCATTTCATTCAAAAGGGTCACTACCAAAGAAGAAACTGGACTCCTCAAGCCATGCTGTATTTGAAAGGTTCCCGTAAGTCCCAGTGCCAATTTATCTCTAGAAAAAGAGGCCAGAAGTGGGGTTTCCTTGCACTTTAAACCCCGGTCAAATGTTGGCAGTTAGGAATTAAAAGTGTGTTTTGCAACGGCTAAACTCATCCCAGGTTGCAAAGCACAATTGCTGGGCTCATAAACACTGGTGGCCTACTACCGTAACGTTAAGTTGCTACGTTCCGATAGCGATTTTTGTGATGTGCAGGCAGCTGTGCATCCCTGATGCCTGCTCACGCCCGGTGAGATTTGGCTTCTTTGCATGCACAACAAGCCAAATCTTGCGTCAAAATACTTGTGCGATACTTGGTGATTTTCGGTGATTTTTTGCTTCCGCGTATGTGCGGAAGTAAAAATATTGATGAAAATCACTGAAATCTCACTCGCACGCGAGTCGTCACAAGATTATTCTTGCTGCGCATGTGCAGAAGCCAAATCTCATGCTGATGGGCACGCGAGCATCCGCGACGGCCCCGGAGAGTGCAGTGGTAGCACCAAAGATGGCAGTCCTTCGCTTACACCTTAAGAATCAATCCAAGATATTAAGAAAGCACCAGAATTTTTTCTATTGGGCATATCGAATTATAAATATAAAAAAGATATATATTACTTAATAGTTCATATATTAGTAGCAGCCAGGATAGTTTTTGCACAAAAATGGAAAGATTTTGAGATTCCAAAAGAAACAGATATTCTTAAGAAGATTTTAGACTGTGCCGAATTAGATATGATGACGAGACGGTTAAATAATCAAGAAGAATCAGAATTTTATGATATCTGGCAGAAAGTATATATTTGGCGGGAAACAAGGAATAAGAGATAAGCGTGTTGCTATATTATTTTGCATATTTGAATTTAGTATTAGAATTGTATAAGACAGTAATTATTAGTATAAATATAAATCTCTTTCATCTCTTTTCTTTTCTTTTTTTTCTCTTTGTCTTTTCATAAAACTTTTTTCTTTTCCATATATATCTTTATAAATTTTGATACAGATTTATATTTATATATTAAGATTGATACTTTTATTCTATATAACAATATGTATTTTACAGATAAGCTTTTTATTTTCATATGAAGACTTCTATCTTGAGCGGAGCGACTGTAGCTCCATTAAGTGTTATATGTTTTGTTTGTTGTGTTTGTTACTTTGAAAAAACAAATAAAATGTATTTTAAAAAAAAAGAATCAATCCAATATATTGAAATCCGTGCCAGGTTTTTCTCCGATGTAGGAAATTGTTGTAGACATTGAAGCTTATTCCGATTCATTGAAGGGGTCAGATAGATGACCTTCCCATTTCGTTGCTTTTCAGAAGGCCGTCGGTTTGTCTCAGAGGAGGAGAGCCAGCAAAAGGCTTTGTACGACCGCTTGATGCAAGGTGAGAGGGCTTGTGCATGGGGTAAAATGCAGCGGTGGGCTACTGCCTGGATGGGGGGGAAACGCAGTGGGGTAGCGAGAATGGAGCTCCACCCCAGAGCACCCAATTTGCACTGAATGTTGTTGAACGAAAATGCATAAGCCACGCCCACAGTGTGGTAGTAAAAATTTGGGCAGCCCTTTACTGGTGAAACATCACCAGTTTGGAACGGTTCTTCCGAAGTAGTAGTCAAAAATACTACCGATTTGAGCAAACCAGTATATCCAACGATCAGGTGGACGACAATCAATTGTGATACGTGATTAGCTAGAATAGTTGGATTTCTTACTTTCTAGCTTTTTCCCCCTCGCCAAAATTACACGAACATCTATCTATCTATCTATCTATCTATCTATCTATCTATCTATCTATCTATCTATCTATCTATCTATCTATCATCTATCTATCTATCTATCTATCTATCTATCATCTCTATCTATCTATCTATCTATCTATCTATCTATCTATCTATCTATCTATCTATTTATTAGATTTGTATGCCGCCCTTCTCTGTAGACTTGGGGCGGCTAACAACAGTAGTAAACAGCATATAACAAATCTAATGTTTAAGATAATTTAAAACACTTATTTAAAACCAAAGATACACACAAATATACCATGCATAAATTGTATAGGCCTAGGGGGGAAAGGGCAGTTCAGTTCCCCCAAGCTTGTCGACAGAGGTGGGTTTTAAGGAGCTTACGAAAGGCAAGGAGGGTGGGGGCAATTCTGATCTCCGGGGGGGAGCTGATTCCAGAGGGTCGGGGCCGCCACAGAGAAGGCTCTTCCCCTGGGTCCCGCCAGACGACATTGTTTAGTTGACGGGACCCAGAGAAGACCGACTCTGTGGGACCTAACCGGTAGCTGGGATTCGTGAGGCAGAAGGCAGACCCGGATCCATACATATGCCATAATATCAAAACATCCATAATCAGACATTTCTGTCGAAAATTCCATAAACATATATCCTTAATTTGCTCCATTTTATACTTTTATTTCCAGTCTACTTTCCTTCTATATTTACTGGGATTAGACAATTTGCAATTATGTCGCCTCTGATTTGATCTAAATCTAGTTCAATCACATGCCAAAATGTCCTTCCTGTTAATGACTACTTCACCTTCAACTGCAGCAATACACGAGCCCACGTAATAGATTCAAACTCAATGTAAACTGCTCCAAACTCGACTGTAGAAAATACGACTTCAGCAATAGAGTAATCAACGCCTGGAATGCACTACCTGATTCTGTGGTTTCTACTCCTAACCCCAAAACCTTTAACCTTACACTATCTACAGTTGACCTCTCCCCCTTTCTAAGAGGTCTGTAAGGGGTGTACATAAGCGCACCACTGTGCCTACCGTTCCTGTCCTACTGTCCTATTGTCCTCTTTTATCCTTACTTATTTTTACTTACTTAATGTTTATACAAACTACAGTAATACTATCCAATACATGTTTGACAAATAAATAATAAAATAAAATAAAATAAATATTTCATACCACTTCCATAGAAAACAGAATGATACAGTTGGAAGCAGTGATGGGCTACTATGGGAACGGTCAGGAACGCGGTTCCGGTAGCAAAATTTGGAGCTCCACCCGAGAGCACCCAATTTGCACTGAAAGATGTTGAAACAAAATGCATAAGCCACGCCCACAGTGTAGTAGTAAAAATTTTGGTAGCTCCACACGACATCTCTGACCTTTTAAAGTAACCTGACCCTTCCAAAATGATTTTCTTGAGTGAGTTTACACAAATCAGAAACGGGATATTAGAGATCTGAAAAAAGTTCAAACTGACAAAGTATAATTTCATTGATTCATTTAGTGCGGTGATGTCAAACTTGATTTCGTTGAAGGCTGCATCAGGATTGTGTTTAACCTTGGGGGGGCTGGGGGGGGTTGGGGGTGTGTGGCCAGTTTGCACAGGAAGCTGGGGGTGCACGCATGCAGGGGACTCTTCATGCTGCGCGCATAGCGCACCGGTAGCAGCAGGTAAGAGCAATCTGCCCTGGCCTGGGAGATATGACTCTGTGTGCTATTTCCAGTACGTGCGCCATCGGTTCACCATAATGGCCCTATAGCATTTCATCCAAACGGTTGTTGCATGCACAATTTTAGGAGGCAAGTCATTCCACGGATTAATTGTTCTAACTGGGATTGCGATGTCGATGATCCATACTTTCTTTTTCTCCATAATCATGATGTCTGGTGTGTTATGTTTCAAAATTCGGTCAGTCTGAAGTCGGAAGGCCCACAGTAGTTTTGCTTGCTCATTTTCAACCATATTTTCGGGCTTATGATCCCACTAGTTCTTTGCCATTGGTAGATGGTAGTTCGGTTGTTGTTGTTGTTGTTATTATTATTATTATTATTTTCACAAAAAAACAGTAATACATAGCGAACGAGATTTATATGCTGGATTTTGTATCACAATATCACGAGTCGAACATTTCCCTATTGTCATTGTTGTTATTGTTTTGTTGTTGATTGTAAATTGAGGATTATCTAGACAAGCTCTGTTTGAGGGCTTGTAAAAAATGCAATATCTATTTGATAAATGAAGTCACGTGCAGATCAGAGGTGGGTTCCTGCCAGTTTGGACCAATTCTATAGTACCGGTAGCGGGAATTTCCCCCTGCTCACCGAACCAGTAGCAATGGCCGGCAGGACACGCCCCTGACCCTGCTGGCTTAATTTCTCCTTAGTTCTAAGTTGCTTCTCTCCTTGATTAGTTTCCATCCATTGCAGCGATGGGTTCCACTTACCTGCATACCGGTGCGCTGCTCATTTGGGCGGTCACGCGCATGCGCCCCTGTACATGCGCAGGAAGCACAAACCCACCAAAACCCTATGAGGGGATGGACGTAGGTGTGCGCTTTTAATGATTTTTTTTGTTTCTGCACATGCGCAGAAGCAAAAAATTGCTGAAATTTTACACGTGCGAGAACTGGTCCGAACCGGTAGGAAGCCACCAGTGATCTGGCCCTGAAAGATTCTGAAAGGCCTGTCTTTTCTACTCTCCCAAATATGAACTTTCAGGCTTTGCCTGTATACAACTACAATATAGTAACAGGATCACTGGTGACTTTAATCTACTGTGTGTATGTGTTTGCCTAAAAATGTACAAGCCACAAACTCGTTGACTTCCATTAACCTCAAGATATTCAACAATTGCTAAGCAAGAGGCAAGAGACAACCCTAATCTTTAATACCATCTTCTACATTTCTTCTAACTCCAAAGCAAAAGAGGAAATTAAAAAGAGAAAAAAAACCCATCAGAATGATAGTAGGAAAAATTAAGAATTCAAATTACTTCTGATATTTAATTCTCGCAGGATTCCCTGATATTTCCTGCCGGTCCAGTATAGCCATCTGACCTTGAGGATGACATATGTGTGTATATGTATGTAACATATTTTTGCTGATAGTGAAAGGCAAGGGAGACTAGTATAAATCTATTTCAAGCTATTTTGCTCTCATCAGCTAGCCATCCCCCTAGCGGGATTTGAACCTGGGGAGTCTGCCTGTAAGGCAGTAGCTTTAACCTCTAGGCCACAGACTCTCTTCCTCTCAGCTTGTACCAGGGAAGAGCTATATGACGAATCACCCTGGTATACCCAAATATGGGAGGGAACATACTGCTTCCTTTTTGCCTCTCGGTCCCTCCAGCGTCCATATCCAAGGCAGTTACATTTTAAAGCCGACAAATTATATTCTATATGTGTAACATATTTTTGCTGGCAATGAAAATTATCATATACAGTGGTACCTCATGATACGAACTTAATTGGTTCCAGGAGGAGGTTCGTAAGGTGAAAAGTTCGTAAGACGAAACAATGTTTCCCATAGGAATCCATGTAAAAGCAAATAATGCCTGCAAATCCTTCAGGAAAATCCCAAACTTTAGAAGGGAGGCGAACAGAGGGCAGGGAGGAGCAGCTAAAGGGGGCAGGTGGAAGAAGCAAGGCTAGGCTAAAGGATGAGTGGGAAGGAAGAAAGGCAAGGGGGGCGCCCCTCCCTTTTCTTTCTTCAAAAGACACAGTTTCAGTGCCTCTGCAAGCACGCTGTTCTCCTACTTTTTAAAATGCAAACTCTTTCCCCCTCCAAGCCGCCCCTCCCTTTTCTTTCTTCAAAAGACACCCTTTCAGTGCCTGTGCAAGCACGCTGTTCTCCTACTTTTTTAAATGCAAACTCTTTCCCCCTCCAAGCCGCCCCTCCCTTTTCTTTCTTCAAAAGACACCCTTTCAGTGCCTCTGCAAGGACGCTGTTCTCCTACTTTTGTTAATCCAAAGTCTTTCCCCTTCCAAGCCGCCCCTCCCTTTTCTTTCTTCAAAAAAGGAAAAAAAAGAAGAAACCCCTTCATCCCAGCAGCAGCGGCTTGGGTTCGTAAGGTGAAAATAGTTTGGAAGAAGAGGCAAAAAAATCTTAAACACCGGGTTCGTATCTCTAAAAGTTCGTTAGAAGAGGCGTTCGTAAGATGAGGTACCACTGTATATATGAGAAAGTAGCATCAATTCAAGGCCATGAATAAAGAGTTCAACAAATTAGTTCCTGTATTCCCCATGCTTCTTCTTCTTCCTCCATGGCATAGCAGTGAAGACGAAGGGAGACTTTATGTTCTGCCTGTCCCTTTCCGCCTCTTCCTCCTCATCGTATCTTTCGTCATCCTCGTCCAATTCCTCATCGCTTTGGTGAGGGCTGTTGTGCTGAGAAACTGAAGGTGAGGGAGGAACTGATGAAGGACGTGGATAACGAAAACCGTCCGTCTGTCAAAGAAGCAGAAAGCAGAAGAAATATATATACAAATGCGGAAGGCAAAGTAGACCACACACACCTATCTAGATGTTCTGATTAACCACCCTCACAGTTCCCTTGATGTTGATGTTAGTAGATAAGATTGCTGACAGCCAAAAGTCCAATTTATAACACAGAAGTTATCTGCTCCTGCGATGTAGCCTGGGAAATTTGAAAGACTTCTGGGAAGTTTTTACATTAAAATATATTTTATTCTTTATACGGTTTCCATCTTGCTTTGAAAGGTTAACAGGATCCACAATGGATTAAGAATCAGCGTCTCTGCTAGATAATAGACAGTCAAGCTGAAATTAAGTTAATTAAGTAAAAATAGCAAAGGGGGGAAAAAACAGAATTGAACATTTTAGGTCAAGCTTTGGGAGTTGTGAAATAGGAAGTGAGAAAGAAAGAAGAAAGAAGAAAAAGAGAGAGGGAGAGAGAAAGAAGGAAAGAAAGAAGGAAAGAAAGAAAGAGAGAAAGAAAGAAAAAGTAGGAAGGAAGGAAAGAAAGAAGGAAATAAAAAATAAGGAAGGAAAGAAGGAAAAAAGAAAGGAAAGAATGAAAAAAGAAAGGAAAGAAAGGAAGAAGAAAAAAGGAAAAAAGGAAGGAAGGAAGGAAGGAAAGAAGGAAAAAAGAAAGGAAAGAAAGAAAGAAAGAAAGAAAGAAAGAAAGAAAATGATTTCCACCTTTGGACATCTTGTTAATGTTGTTAGCAATAAAACTATAACTATACTTGGATGAACATACCGTATTTAAAAATTGGATATTTAGCAAACTATTACAAACTATTCTACAGGTGGTATCTACCACCGGCAAGACTTGCCAAAATTTACCCAGCACTACAAAATGTATGTTGGAAATGCAATAAAGAAAAAGGAACTTTCTTCCATATGTGGTGGTCCTGCCCTAAAATCCAAAAAATTTGGGAAACAATTTACAAATGGTTAAAGGAAATCACGAAGGAGGAAATAGAGTACTCACCGGAGGGGATGCTCCTCGGAATTTGGAAAAAATCTTACTCGAAACAAACCCTTTTTTTAGTGACTCACATAAATACAGCTACAAGAATTGCAATTGCGCAAACATGGAAGAACAAACAGACCCCCAATGTAAATTTAATAATAGAAAAAATATATACATGTGCAGAAATGGATAAATTGACAAACCTACTTAAGGGAAACAGAATCAACGAAACTAAAAGCATGTGGAACAATTGGCACGAGTGGATTCAAAGGAAAAGATTTGTATAACCTTATACAAAATAGCAGTACAAACCTTAAAAAAAAAATGAAAATACCATTTGAATGTTTTTACCCTGCTTTGCATTGCATAGTATTAAGTTAATATTATCCATATAACAACTGTAACCGGTAAAAAAGTTGGATAAGACCTGTAAACTGTATAAACAAATTGTGATATATGTATCTATAAAACAATAAAAAGATTTGCAAAAAAAAAAATGTTGTTAGCAATAAAACTATAACTATACTTGGATGAACATACCGTATTTAAAAATTGGATATTTAGCAAAAGACAATACGCAAGAGAAATGAGCCAAAGAAAATGACTAAAACCTCCTCCAAATCAAGGGCTTCTTTTTAGTCATCTGTTGAAACCTGGCAACCCACTGGACAAGTTTCTGCAATTTTATGGACAAGGGTTTTTTGGAAATGGTTTGCCATTGCCTCCTTCTTCAGGCTGAAAGAGTGTGCCTGGCCCAAAGTTACCTATCTGGCTTTATGCCTAAGACAGCACTAGAATTCACTGTTCCCTGATTTTTCACCCGGTGTCATTAACTACTACGCCACGCTCGCTCTTTATATAAAAATAGATGATATGTTTATAATCCCAACTATTTGCACATTAATGCTTTCATTCCCTCGGAGAAGGGCAGCATTCAAATCTAATAAATAATAATAATAATAATAATAATAATAATAATAATAATTGTTCTGCCGGGCTCTATGGTATGAGCCTCCCGAAAATTCAAGGGTACAAATTTCAGACACACACACACACACACACACACACACACACACACGAAAGTTAAAAAACAATGTTCTTTATCACAAAAATTCAAAAGAAACAAAGCACCCTTTTTGTATTGCAAAGAGCACTCATCCCAAAACAACCTGGTGGTCTGTACAATTCCCTTAATCAGTCCTTAAGTACTTAGCTGGCAGCTGTGAAGGAACGTCACAGCCCTCCTTCTTCCACGAAGTGAAACACACACACACTTTGCTCTGCTTTGGTTTCAAAGTCGTGAAAAATCAACAAAGTCCGCAAACAGCAAGGCACGGTCCTGAAGAACAACGATCAGATAATCTTCCACAACGGCCAAGCCAGCATGCTGCTATGTATATCAGCAGCTCTAATTGCTGGAGCCCCATCCAAACACAGGTGGCCTCTCTTATCTCCTGTAATATTTCTTCAATTGGTCTCTTCTATGCATAATTCTGCGCATGCGTGGGTCTAACACTTCCTCATCCAAATCGACCGAAGATAATGGAGATTGGCTTCCTGGGCTGTGTGCCAAGCCCCCCTCTTCCAAGTCACTCCCACCTTCTTCTTCGTCCGAGGAAACTACACTACCTGACTCTGTTGGCAATAAAACAGGCCTATATGACATGTTGATGTTTCCCCTGCATCCACCTCCACATTCCTTGGGGCAGGAGCTGAGCCAGAGCCAACCACAACAACAACAACAACAGCAACAAATAATAATAATAATAATAATAATAATAATAATAATAATAATAATAATAATAATATGCATGCCCCGAGTCTTCGGAGAGGGGCGGCATACAAATCCAAATAATAAATAATAATAAATAAATAAATAAATAAATAAATAATAATTTAAAAATGATTACCGTGGGTGGAGCATTTAGTTCCATCTCAAATTTTTCAGGAAAAGTCCGACTCAGAGCTAAGTGTCTGGCATGCATATAAAACTGTAAGAGCAAACAGAGAAATGTGCAAATTTGAAAAAAATCCAAATAAAAATGGACTCTGAAATGTAAATAGAGAGAAAGTTTAACCGTTTTTGTAAATCAAGAGAAAGTTTAACTGTTTTCTAATCCCACCCACAGAAAGAGAGGAGCTGTTTTGCAGTTTGCAAAATAAAAGATGTCTGCAGGGAATGGTTAAAAATTGTCAAGATACCAATCTCAACTCAAGATGTGATTAAAGCTGCAAAAATGCAACGCCCATAAACAGCAAGCAGAGCTTTGATTGGGCTAGAACTTTGACTTTTTTGAACTACATTTTGCAAAAAATCCTGCCAGAATTTTTTTTAAAATTTATCTATCTATCTGTCTGTCTGTCTGTCTGCCTGCCTGCCTGCCTGCCTGCCTGTCCGTCTGTCTGTCTATCTATCTATCTATCTATTAGATTTGTATGCCGCCCCTCTCCGTAGACTCGGGGCGGCTCACAGCAATAACAAGGACAATGTAAAAACAAATCTAATAATTTAAAAAACATTAAAAAACCCATTGTTAAAAGCAAACATACACACAAACATACCATCTAAATCAGGGGTGTCCATACCTGGCAACTTTAATAATTGTGGACTTCAATTCCCAGAATTCCCCAGCCAGCATGGCTGTTTGAAGAATTCTGGGAGTTGTAGTCCAAAAGTCTCAAATTTATTTATTTATTTGTAAAAATTATATGCCGCCCATCTCCAATTGGACTCTGGGCGGCTTATAATAATAACAACAGTTTAAAGACAGTATAAAAATACGGCTTACAATAATAATAACAACAACAGTTAAAAGGCAATATCAAAATACATAAATAACCCTTAAGAAACCATACATGCTGTCAATCATTCATGGCCGAATCAAGATTGATTGATTGGTTGATTTATTTGATTGATTGATTGATTCATTCATTCATTTATTCGACTTCTGTGCTGCCCAATCCCGAAGAACTCAGGGCAGCTTACAACAATGATAATAATACAATAAAATGGATACAAAAGATAAAAGAAATCAAACATTTCTAAACTAAAAGATTATAAAACGAAACCCCATAAAGATAAAAACAGTCACTATCATACACATGCACACCATTCATAAAATTAGCCATGTAGAATGTAAAATTTATGGCCCTCAAGCCTGCCGGCACAGCCAGATCTTTGTGGCCTTATGAAAGGCCAGCAGAGTGCGGGCGGTGCAGACATCGGGTGGAAGTTGGTTCCAAAGAGCCGGGGCAGCCACAAAGAAGGCCCTCCCCCATGGTCCTGCCAACCTTCACTCCTCCACTCGAAACAGAATGCCCTACAAAAGCAGACTATCAATCCTAGGTCTAGAAAGCTTAGAACTACGACGTCTAAAACACGATCTAAGTATTGCCTACAAAATCATATGCTGCAACGTCCTGCCTGTCAATGACTACTTCAGCTTCAACCACAACAACACAAGAGCACGCAACAAATTCAAACTTAATATTAATCGCTCCAAGCTTGACTGTAAAAAATATGACTTTAGCAATTGAGTTGTCGAAGCGTGGAACTCATTTCCGGACTCAGTAGTGTCAACCCCTAACCCCCAACATTTCTCCCTTAGACTCTCCACGATTGACCTCTCCAGGTTCCTAAGAGGTAATTAAGGGGCGTACATAAGTGCACTAGCCTGCCTTTCGTCCCCTGTCCAATTGTCTCTCCTTATCTCATATATCATATATCTTTTCTTCCTTCATATATTTTCTCCTCTATTTTTATATCTTCTCTTTATATATAATGTCTATACAGCATCACTCTGCAGCATCACTTTATATATAATGTCTTCATGTCTATTCTCTTCAATATGTATTGTGTATTGGACAAAATAAATAAATTAATAAATAAATAAATAAAATAAATAAATAAATAAATAAAATAAAATAAAATAAATAAAATAAAATAAATAAGTAAGTAAGTAAGTAAGTAAGTAAGTAAGTAAGTAAGTAAGTAAGTAAGTAAGTAAGTAAGTAAATAAATAAATAAATAAATAAATAAAAACAAAAACCTGCATTGCTTAGTTGACGGTGTTTGGGTTTGGCAAGTTTGGCCGAATTTTACGCAAAATTCAGCCGAACCCGAACCGAACCCAAACTCGAACCCGAACGGGGAATCCCTCCCAAGAAGAGATTCTGGGGGTGGAGCTTTGACATCACCGGAAGGTTGCTAAGGACGCCAAGGTGATCACTTCCTGGATTCCTTAGCAACCTGCCGGTGACGTCAAAGCTCCGAATGCCGAACACAACCCCGAACTTTGCCCGAACTTTGGAAAAATTTCGAGTTCGTGTTTGGCATACCGAACACCATAAAATTCGGTACGGACCCTAATTGTGCGGGTTCAGTTCGCCCATCACTAGTCATGGGATGAAGATGTATAAGTGGGTATCATCAGAGTACTGATGATACCCCAACCCATACCGTCGGATGTTCTCACCCAGCAGCCTAGAGGTCAACCTCTGACACCCCACTAACACCAACTACGAATGACTGGAGAGATAGGAGGAGAACCACCGTAAAACGGTACCTCCCACTCCCAATCCTCCAGTGGCCCCAGAAGGATACCATGGTCGATGGTATTGAAGGCCACTGAGAGGTCAAAGAGCACCAGGATAGAGGAAGATGATAACCTAACAGCCCCAGGCCTGCTGGAAAAGCCAGGTCTTAACGGCTTTCCGGAAGACCGGGAGGGTGGGGATAGAGCAGACCTCTGGAGTTAGTTCCAGAACAATCGGAGCTGCCACAGAGAAGGCCCTCCCTCGTGGCCCCACCAACCAACATTGTTGCCGAGGTTGGATGCACCTGATCTAAACAACTTACTCTCCCTAAATATCTCCAGTCCAGCAGATCTGAAAGCCTTTCCGTCCGGTTCCTCTGGACAATTCTTTGCCGCCGTGACTGTTGGCAGAATGAGTACAGGAACTGGGTCAGCTGATTGCAGGACTCATCGGGAGAACGGAATCGCCGGTCCACAATATAAATGCCTGAGAGAGACAACTGGGGTTAATTGCAAGTGAGAATGTCAGAATAGATCTGGACAGCAGTTGTTATGCTGATATACTTATCCAGTAGTTCACATACTGGATGGTTGCACTTGAATGACATCATCTGGCTGTAGCCTGAGTCTTCTTACCATAAGCAGCTGGGTCAGCTACATGTTCCTGCATGAAACAGCCAAATCCTGACAGGTTCGTGGTAACACTGGGGATGCCCATGACGGTGCATTCGGCTGTGAAAAGATAAAAGTAGACAGAATTTCAGACCAGCAACATAATATGCAATATCTCAACACAAGTAGGAGTTGTTGAGCCTCATTGAAACTATGGGCCAGGATTTTTTTAAAAAAAATTCAAATTGGCACCACTGCAGATATTGACTTGTTGCAAGGGAACTGTGTTGAAAAAGCAGTATAAATTCAATTTGCAAAGAAAATTCAGAAGGAAGGAAGGAGAGAGGGAGGGGGAGGGAAGGAAAGAAGGAAAGAGGGAGAGAGGAAGGAAGTTAGGGAGGGAGGGAGAGGAAGGGAAGGAAGTAGGGAGAAGAGGAAAGGGAGGGGAGGGCAGGGGAGAGGGCAGGAAAAAAGAAAGGAAATGGGGAGGGAAGGAGGAGGAAGGAAGGAGAAAGAAAGAGAGAGGGAAGGAAAAAAGAAAGGAAGGAAGGGAGGTGGAAGGGAAAGAAAGAAGGAAGGAAGGAGGAGGTAGGAGAAAGAAAGGAAGGAAAGAAGGAGGAAGGAAGGAAGAAGAAAGAAAGAAAGGAAGGAAGGAAGGAAGGAAAGAAAGGAAAAAAGAAAGGAAGGAAGGAAGGAAAGAAAGAAAGAAAGGCAGAGAGAGGGAGGGAAGGAAATAAGAAAGTGAGGGAGAGAAGGAAACAAGGAAGGAAGGAGGGAGGGGGATGGAAGAAGGAGGGAGGGAGGAATCCAAGGGTGGGAGAGGGAAAGGAAATAAGGAAGTACTGATGGAGGGAGGAATAAAGGAAGGAGGAAGGAGAAAGAAAGCGAAAGAGAGGGAGGGAGGGAGGGAGGAATAAAGGAAGGAATCAAAGGGAGGGGGAAGGAATGAAGGAATGAAGGAATGAAGGAAGGAAGGAAGGAAGGAAGGAAGGACTTCCTGTATCTGGCAATTATTAATAAACAATATATGGAAATAATTCAACCTCCTCACCTGGAGTATACCCCCAGGGTTCATAATATGAGGGAAAGACCCCGAGGTGGCAGCCTCTGACAAACTCTTCATAGTCCATTGGTAATAGTGGACTGGTTGAAGAAAGAAATTCGGGATGCAGGATGACCTGCAGAGAAGAAAGAAGAAATTAAGAAAATCCACGTTAGTTTCCCAGCAGGGATCTGGAGGACTGTCAAGCTGAGAATAGAGTCGCAGTTATCTTGACGAGGTGGATGGGGAGAGGGCTGAAGTATGGATTTGACCTCTTTAGTAGCATCCCACAATCTAAATTCCATAAAGGTGGCAGGGGCGGAACAGAGAAAGAGAAACTTAAGCCAAAGCAAGATCAATATTTAATATAGCAACTCCCCAGATGTTTCATTTCCCCCCCCCCATTAAAATTTAGTTGGGGACTGTTCTGTTGGATCAGAACAAAGGGGAAATCCATGAGCTGAGATTTCAAATCAAACACTTTTATATGAAAAGCAGGATTTATACAAGCAAACTCAGACATTTCAGTCCATCTTGGCAGCTTTCCCTGTTGAATTGTGCACCTCTGCGCATGCGCCCGGGCTCCCATGCAATCATGGGCTTCCCTTGGTATGCCCATGTTACATCAACACTCTGCAGTCTGCATTGGTTGCTGATCAGTTTCCGGTCACAATTCAAAGTGTTGGTTATGACCTATAAAGCCCTTCCTGGCACCGGGCCAGGATATCTGCGAGACAGCCTTCTGCCGCATGAATCCCAGCGGCTGGTTAGGTCCCACAGAGTTTAGAGTCCCTAAACAATGTTGGCTGGCGGTACCAAGGGGAAGAGCCTTCTTTGTGGTGGCCCCAACCCTCTGCAACCAGTTCCCCCCAGAGATTAGGACTGCCCCCACCCTCCTTGCCTTTCGTAAACTTCTTAAAACCCATCTCTGCTGTCAGGCATGGGGGAACTGAGACATCCCCCGCTTCGCCTATGTAGTTTTATGTATGGAATGTTTGTGTGCTTTTAATGTTAAATTGTTATTTAGACTTTTAATATTAGATTTGTTATTGTATATTGTTTTATCACTGTTGTGAGCCGCCCTGAGTCTTCGGAGAGGGGCGGCATACAAATCTAATTAATATTAATAATAATAATAATAATAATAATAATAATAATAATAATAATCCACTTTACACACATGTGTATTCTCCACGCATGCACCGGGCCCCCAAAATATGGCTAAGTAGGATGGCATTACATCCAGACGGGTATGTAGGCTGGGCGTCCCCACAGTCGCCGCTATCGGTTCACCCAAATCAGTCCGAACCGGCTGAATACCAACTCTGAGGATCCCGTCTTAATACCTTAATTCGATCCGTTCGATTATTGAACAAGCCGATGCGTCTGATGGTGCTGAGGATGGGATCGCTGGAGTCATCAATCATGTTGTGAGTTGTCACTGGCGGGAGACTCTGCCGCTACCAATGAAATGAAAGAAGCACATTTTTAAAAATTAATTTTGTATACATAGACAAACATTTTAATGGCAAACAAAACAAAGAAAAGAAAAACATAAAACATATTTTTGCATTTGCATAAAACATAATTTTGCATTCGCTGTTCATGTAGAATTTTCAATCGTCGAATTTTCCATTTTTCCCCTTTTTTCTTTTGTTAACGTACTGCTTTGCATATTTACATTTTTAGATATTTATCCTTGAATTTTATTTATTAATTTCTTAGATTATCTTTCTATGTAGTTTCTTTTCTTTTGTCCTTTCTTTCCTCTAGCCAATTATAAAAATTTCCCCATATCTTATAATATTCTGAGTCTTCTTTCCCTTCTAGCTTTTTTGATAGCATATTCATCTCTGCCCAAACCATCACCTTTTTAATTACTATCCCTTCTTCTGGTCTTCTATCAGATTTCCACTGTTTCCACTTGCTGCTGTCAAAATGTCGTACTTCTTTAAAAAAAATTCTTATTGAGAATATCCAGTAAATATAATTCTGGGAGTATTTTTCACTTCTTCTTTTGTTATTTCTTTTATCCATCCCCCACCGTGTTCCAATAATTTTTGACCTCTGAACAGGTCCACCACTGATGATAAAAATTTTCTGTTTTACACTTCCAGCATAGCGGAGAAACATTTGGGAACATTTTAGATAATCCTTCTGGTGGCAAGTGCCAATGATAGAACATCTTACACTGGTTTTCCTTGAATGTATTAGATCTGGTTATATGCCAATCAAAAGTCCAAAGTCTTTCCCATTTTTCTAATTCAATTGAATACCCAATCCCCCCCCCCAACTTATCATATTATCCTTTACAATTTCCACCTCTGCAGGTGGGCATATTTTACAGGGCCCAAAATGCATTGAAGATGCAAAATGATGCTTTGGGTCGAAGTCCTTCAAATGGGAGGCAGCCTTGAGTTTTGTAAAAGCTTCCCCATCAGCCCGTCGGAAGAGGTGGAAAGTATGTTGGGAATATTTTCTGTGGCTTACTTGTTCCATCATGAGAACCAGCTATACTTGATTTAATCTAGATCGAGTTAAATCCCAAAATGCTAGAGAATTCTTGGAATCCTGGCACTCTGACGAATCAGCCATCAACAGGCACATTGAGATAAACCACATCTACAAACTATTCAAAAGAGACAAACATAAAGCTAAATACTGTACCACATTTATTGTTGTAAGCCACCCACAGTCCTTCCGGAGTGGGCGGCATACAAATTTAATAAACAAACAAACAAACAAACAAACAAACCACCTCTTTGCCAGCAATCACCACCCATGTAAACAGAGATTAACACTAAGATTAATGATACACCAACAAGAAGCCAGATAATTAATAAATGAATGAATGAATGAATGAATGAAGGAAGGAAGGAAGGAAGGAAGGAATCAAGGAATCAAGGAATCAAGGAATAAAAGAATAAAGGAATAAAGGAATAAAGGAATAAAGGAATAAAGGAATAAAGGAATAAAGGAATACGCAAACAAACATTAAACAATATTCCAGTCAAGGAACGACCAATTCAGACCAACAATCAAACACTAAACAACAGCCTAATCAAGGGACCACCAAGAATACCCCTGCCAACACTTACAGGGCAAGCCACTCACTAGTATAAACCCCACTCCCTTCTTGTATTGATGATGTTACTTAGTTTGGTAATCAAATGTCTGCAAGAAACCAGGTTACGAGAGCACCAAGGACTCTACAGTTCAACCTTGAGCTACAAATATTCTCTTCTCTTGGTTTAGCGTAGCTGAGACAATAATACATACCTTCTTGCTCAAATAACAGTCATCAATTTTGGAAAACATTGCAGAAAAAACACACCTGGGTTGAATAGATGGCTCGTTTCATAATAGTTAGGTCATCACGATCTATGATCTTGTTCATATCAGGAATTTCTCCTCTGTGGACGAGAGAAAATTAATTCTTTAGCCAAAAAGAAAAAGAAGAGGAACAGGAAGAGGAGGAAGGGGGGAGGAGGAGAGGAAGAAGAGGAAGAGGAGGAAGAAGAAGAAGAAGAGGAGGAGGAGGAGGAGGAGGAGGAAAGAAGAGGAGGAGGAGGAAGAAGAGGAGGAGGAGAAGGAAGAGGAGGAAAAGAAGAAGAAGAACAGAAAGAAAGGAAGAAAGGAAGAAAGGAAGAAAGGAAGAAAGGAAGAAAGGAAGAAAGGAAGAAAGGAAGAAAGGAAGAAAGGAAGAAAGGAAGAAAGGAAGAAAGGAAGAAAGATGATTGAATTGCCCAGATGACAGAGAAAAGGAGGCAGTTTTAGATATATTATTATATACACATAATATTTTATATACCTAGCATATATCGAAAATTAAACTAGAATAGATTGGAAATAGGAGTTAAGATTCAAGAATATGACTATTAGAATTGAAAAGTGGGAAAAATTGCATAGTCTGATGTTTATTTTTTAAAATTAAAACACTCTGCCAGTGAAATTGGGTTCCAGAGACACTTGCGCTGGTCCTTCTCTGTTTCCAGGACACTTCACTGGCCAGATCAGGCCCACGGACCTTGAGTTTGACACCCCTGTGCTAGGGAAAGATGATGACTGGCATGATGTAGAGCAGTGTTTCCCAACCGTGGCAACTTGAAGGTATCTGGACTGGGGAATTCTTGGAGTTGAAGTCCAAATAGCTTCAGGTTGCCAAGGTTGGGAAACACTGATGTAGAGCACTGATGGCAAACCTATGGCACGCGAAGCATTGCCCTATGTCAACTCTAGCGTGCATGCATATACTGGCCAGCTTATTTTCGGCTGTTTTTGCTCTCCCCAGATTTCAGGAAAACATCCTGAACCCCTGGGACAGCAAAAAACAGGCCAATGGTCCAACTGCAAGTGCAGAGGCTTCAGTGAGGCCTGTGTTCATGTGTAGGGGAAAGCATATGTGGGTGGGTGTTGTGCTCATGCGTGGTTGTGCAGGTTGGGAGGTTGTGCCCGTGCACAGGGGGGGAGGGAATTGTATTATGGACTTGCACACTTTTTTTTGGCACTCGAACAATATTGCATTCCTACCTACATAGAAACATAGAAATTCTATGAGTCTATGGAGAGGGGTGGCATACAAATCAAATGAATGAATGAATGAATGAATGAATGAATAAATAAAATAGAGACATAGAAGACTGACGGCAGAAAAAGACCTCATGGTCCATCTAGTCTGCCCTTATACTATTTCCTGTATTTTATCCCAGGATGGATATATGTTTATCCCAGGCATGTTTAAATTCAGTTATGGTGGATTTACCAACCACGTCTGCTGGAAGTTTGCTCCAAGCATCTACTACTCTTCAGTCAAATAATATTTTCTCACGTTGCTTTTGATCTTTCCCCCAACTAACGTCACATTGTGTCCTCTTGTTCTTGTGTTCACTTTCCTATTAAAAACACTTCCCTCCTGAACCTTATTTAACCCTTTAACATATTTAAATGTCTCGATTGTGTCTCCCCTTTTCCTTCTGTCCTCCAGACTACACAGATTGAGTTCACGAAGTCTTTCTTGATAGGTTTCATGCTTAAGACCTTCCACCATTTTTGTAGCCCGTCTTTGGACCCGTTCAATTTTATCCGGGGTGAGAGCCGGGCTGGCGCAGCAGGTAGAATGCTGCACTGCAGGCCACTGAAACTGACTGTAAATCTGTAGGTCAGCGGTTCAAATCTCATCACCGGCTCAAGGTTGACTCAGCCTTCCATCCTTCCGAGGTGGGTAAAATGAGGACCCAGATTGTGGGGGCAATAGCCTAGCTCTGTTAAAAAGTGCTGTTGCTAACATGTTGTAAGCCTCCCTGAGTCTAAGGAGAAGGGCGGCATAAAAATTGAATGAATGAATGAATGAATGAATGAATGAATGAATGAATGAATAAATAAATAAATAAATAAATAAATAAATAAATATCTTTTTGTAGGTGAGGTCTCCAGAACTGAACACAGTACTCCAAATGGAGCTCACCAGTGCTCTATATAGCGGGATCACAATCTCCCTCTTCCTGTTTGGAAGGGGGGGGTGTACGCCGTTCCAATAGCGAAAATGGAGCTACGTGTACATCTCCAGGTGACCGGAGGGGAGGGGCGCACGCATGCTTTGGAGCAAGATTTGGCTTCTGTGCATGCACAGGAAGTGAAATCTTGCGAGAGAGATTTTCGGCGAGTTTTTGCTCCAGCACATGCTGAAATCTCACGTGCTATGCATCTTCTCACAAGATTTGCTTCCTGCATGTGAGCAGAAGCTAAATCTTGCTCTGATGTGCATGCACGCCCGCATGAACACCAGCCACCTGGAACTGTATGCACATCAGCACCGGTAGCGGAGGTAAGTTGCAACTGAGGGACCACCTTCTGCGGCACGAATCCCAGCGACCAGTTAGGTCCCACAGAGTGGGTCTTCTCTGGGTCCCGTCAACTAAACAATGCGGCTTGGCGGGACCCAGGGAAAGAGCCTTCTCTGTGGCGGCCCCGGTCCTTTGGAACCAACTCCCCCCAGAGATTAGAATTGCCCCCACCCTCCTTGCCTTTCGTAAGCTACTTAAAACCCACCTCTGCCGTCAGGCATGGGGGAATTAAGATTCCTTTTCCCCCTAGGCCATTACAATTGTATGCATGGTATGTCTGTATGTACGTTTGGTTTTTTATATTAAGGGGTTTTTAATTCGCTTTTAGTATTGGATTATTATTGTACACTGTTTATGATTGCTGTTAGCCGCCCCAAGTTTTCGGAGAGGGGCAGCAAATAAATAAATAAATAAATAAATAAATAAATAAATAAATAAATAAATAAATAAATAAATAAATAAATAAATAAATAAATAAATAAATAAATAAATAAATAAATAAATAAATAAATAAATAAATAAATAAATAAATAAATAAATAAATAAATAAATAAACAAACAAACAAACAAACAAACAAACAAACAAACAAACAAACAAACAAACAAACAAACTCCCGCCTGCACTCGAGCCAAAAAAGTTTCACCATCACTGATCAGGGAACATTGCACAGGTAACATCATTTTGCCAAATTCTCACCTTAGCAGCGCTTCGTAGAGTTTCTTACCAAATTTCTCCTTCACTGAATGCGCGGTGTCCCTAAAAAATGATAAAACAGTGTGTAATGTATTATTATTATTATTATTATTATTATTATTATTATTATTATTATTATTATTAATTAGATTTGTATGCCGCCCCTCTCTGAAGACTCGGGGCGGCTCACAACAGTAATAAAAAAACAGTATAATAATGAAACAAATCTAATAATAAAATTGCATTAAAACCTCCAACAATTAAAAACCATACAACACATATATTCCCCATTCCGTTCTCCATTCCCCACCATCCAGTCGGAGCTGAAGAAGCTTCCTGGATGAGAAGTGAAATGTCTTCAAAGAAAAAAAACTGATGCAGCTCAAGAGCTGAAGAAGCTTCTTGGATGGGTAGCAAAACATCTTCAAAAGAAAAATCAAGGAAGTCCAGTTGTCTCCTGAAAAGGCAACTTTGGGACTACCTTATGTGTGGGTCATAAAGAAACCTATAGAATTTCACCGAAGAGTGTCGAGGGGGAAAGAATTAGATTAGATTAGATTTATTGGATTTATATGCCGCCCCTCTCCGCAAACTCGGGGCGGCTCACAGCAAAGTAAAAACAATACATAATAGCAAATCCAATACCCACCAATCCAATTACAATTTTAAGCTAAAAAATTCATAAAAAACAACCCCAGAATATTAAAAAACAAGCACACAATAAATCTAACACCAAAACAACATGGGCAAGGGGGAGATGTTTCAGTTCCCCCATGCCTGACGGCAGAGGTGAGTTTTAAGGAGTTTGCGAAAGGCAAGGAGGGTGGGGGCAATCCTAATCTCAGGGGGGAGCTGGTTCCAGAGGGTCGGAGCCGCCACAGAGAAGAAACAATTTGTCTGTGAGAAATGGAAAGTTTTGGCAATACAGTGATACCTCATCTTACGAACTTAATTGGTTCCGGGACGAGGTTTGTAAGGTGAAAAGTTCGTAAGACAAAACAATGTTTCCCACAGGAATCAATGGAAAAGCGATTAATGTGTGAAAGTCCAAAACTCACCCCTTTTGCCAGCCGAAGCGCCCGTTTTTGCGCTGCTGGGATTTCCCTGAGGCTCCCCTCCATGGGAAACCCCACCTCTGGACTTCCCTGTTTTTGTGATGCTGCAGGGGAATCCCAGCAGCGCAAAAATGGGCGCTTCGCTGGCAATGGAAGTTCAGAGGCGGGGCATCCCAGCGGCGGCGGCTTGGGTTCGTAAGGTGAAAATAGTTCAGAAGAAGAGGCAAAAAATTCTTAAACCCTGGGTTCGTATCTCGAAAAGTTCATATGATGAGGGGTTCGTAAGACAAGGTATCACCGTAGTGCAAATGGCAATAATCAAGATTACAGTTAGCATAGCATAGCAACAGCATCTAGGCTTATCTGCTGTCCCATAGCTCTTTACAGCAATCTCTGGGTGGATTAAAATGTAGAAGCAATATTTGCAACCCAACAATCTGGGATCTCGTTTTACCGACCCGGGAATAACGGAAGACTGAGTCCACCTTGAGCCACATCAGGATCGAACTCCAGGCTGTGGGCAGAATTAGCCTGAGAACAGTTGGCCTTAAAGTTAGAGAGAGGACATGATCATACGCCCATTACATTGGACAACAGGCAGAAATTTACCATAACTGTTTCCGGACCGCCTGACCTTTCAATGTCTCCACGTTGAAATTGTTGGTGTTTGCTGGCATTATAAAGAACACAACGACTGTGACATCACTCCTGTGCACCTAAAAAGGGAAACACACATTTTAAAGTAGAGGTAAAGATATTTTTCTCCCCTTTTACTGCTTTTCCTGTTCCTGTCTTTTAGCTGTGTCCTAGTTACCGCACAAAAGAAATATAAGTTTGGGTGATGGGCTGCCAAAATTTTACTGCCCCGGTGGCTGTGGTTATTTTGTGGGTGTGGCTTGATGTTCATGTGACTGGGGATGGCTTATAGATCATGTGATTGGGTGGGAGTGGCTTACCGACCAAGATAAGTTTTCAAATAGGTGCTTGGACTCTTTTTCAGTAGATTGTTGCATTATCTGAATAGCCACCAAAAGGACAAATGACAGCATGATTTGTTGAGCAGCACAGTAACATTTTAAAGTTTTGTACTCAACTCGCAAGGTTCAGTAGATTAGGCAAGTAGCTCAATTTTCTTTAATTGCTATAAAAGTTTAGTTCTAGTTTTAGTTAGTTGGGGGAAAGATCAAAAGCAACGTGAGAAAATATTATTTCACTGAAAGAGTAGTAGATCCTTGGAACAAACTTCCAGCAGACGTGGTTGGTAAATCCACAGTAACTGAATTTAAACATGCCTGGGATAAACATATATATCCATTGTAAGATGAAATACAGGAAATAGTATAAGGGCAGACTAGATGGACCATGAGGTCTTTTTCTGCCGTCAGTCTCCTATGTTTCTATGTTTCTAGATAATGATTAAAAGGATTAAAGCATTTATGGGTTAAAGCATACTATTTAATTATTTCCTATTTTAAAAGTAATTAAAGATCATACTAAGGTAGTAGAGAAGGAAGGACAGTAAAAAAAACTATTAAGTATTTAATAAATAGTGCACAAACTTATTATCCCCCCCCCCACTGCGTCTCATACAAACATAGACACCCCCCCATGGGGGTAGCAGCCCATTACTGTTGGTGAATCTTTCAATACTGATTGCTGAGGAATGACTACAGAAGGATTGTAATAGGTCAGGAGATTCCAACCTTGGCAACTTTAAGATTTGTGGACTTTAACTCCGAGAATTGAATTGAATTGAATTTATTAGATTTGTATGCCCCCCCTCTCCGAAGACTCGGGGCGGCTCACAACAAGACAGTAATGCAATACAATACAAATCTAACGTTAAAATTTAAACTAAATTAAAATACATGTATAAAACCCCCATTAACTACACAGTCATACACACTCGGTCCAGCTGATCAATATAGAGGTCAGAGAAAAGGGGACGGGAGGTTAATTCCCCCACGCTTGGCAGCAGAGATGGGTCTTTAGCATTTTGCGGAAGGCAAGGAGGGTAGGGGCAGTTCGAATCTCCGGGGAGAGTTGATTCCACAGGGGCGGGGTCACCACAGAGAAGGCTCTTCCCCTGAGTCCCGCCAGACGGCATTGTTTAGTCGATGGGACCCAGAGAAGGCCAACTCTGTGGGACCTAATCGGCCACTGGGATTCATGTGGCAGCAGGCGGTCTCGTAGGTTTTCTGGCCCGATGCCATGTAGGGCTTTATAGGTCATTACCAACACTTTGAATTGTGATCGGAAATTGATTGGCAGCCAGTGCAAGACGTGGAGTGTTGACGAGACATGGGCATATCTGGGGAAGCCCACGATAGCTCTCGCGGCCGCATTCTGCACGATCTGAAGTTTCCAAACACTCTTCAAAGGTAGCCCACACTTCCTGGGCCAGTGTGGATTTGAGGCCATGGATTTGAGTTTCCCCAAAGATATCTTTCTGGTTGGCCATTGGCGGCATGAAATGCTGAATTTATTTATTTTATTTATTTATTAGATTTGTATGCCGCCCCTCTCCGAAGACTCGGGGCAGCTAACAACAATAAAGAAAACAATGTAACAAATCTAATATTAAAAAGTAATCTAAAAAACCCCAATTTAAGAGACCAATCATACAAACAAGCATACCATGTATAAATTCTATAAGCCTAGGGGGAAGGGAAAAAATTTCAATTCCCCCATGCCTGATGACAGAGGTGGGTTTTAAGGAGCTTGCGAAAGGCAAGGAGGATGGGGCCAACTCTGATATCTGGGGGGAGCTGATTCCAGAGGGTTGGGGCCGCCACAGAGAAGGCTCTTCTACTGGGATCCGCCAAATGACATTGTTTAGTCGACGGGACCCGGAGAAGGCCAACTCTGTGGGACCTAACCGGTCGCTGGGATTCGTGCGGCAGAAGGTGGTCCCGGAGATATTCTGGAGAATTTGGGTCTATGATCGCCACTCTCCCTGTGACTGACGTTGTGACGCTTCTGAGATACCATGTCCTTTCTTCCTTACCCTCAGCAGGAAATTCAATCGTGATAAGGCCTCTAAAAACATGTCCGCTCCTTTGTTGGAAAACTCGTACCTCCCGGCAATGAAGAAAAACAAAGTCTTTTCAAGGCTGAAGTCAAGATGGCTGTAAAGAGAGCAAACAAGGGCACAACACTGCAAACGGGTTGTTCAAACAAACCCACCATCGGCGATGTTGAACAAAGGTCGCAGGTGCCTAACAACAACATTGGAAACTGAGCATTCTCTCGCTTGCTTTTCGCTATGTGTGCATATCCTGAGATGTAAAAATAAAAATAAATCTGATCTCCCACTGACACACAAAGCCGAAGGAATGCTTCAAAGGAACAAAATCCCATCAGAAAAGAACTTGCAAATACACGCATGATATTGATTCAAAGATTATACAAAAAATTCAGTTAAAGACATAACTCCTGAAACCCCGACTCCCACTTCTCCCAAAAACCCATTTGTAGGATTATTATTATTATTATTATTATTATTATTATTATTATTATTATTTATTTATTAATTAGACTTTTATGCTGCCTTTCTCAAAGCAACTCAGGGCAGCGTACAACATTGTAAATACAAACAATATATGTGAAGAAATCTAATTTTTAAAAAAAAGAAATATACAAAGTTATATACAGTGGTACCTCATCTTACGAATGCCTCTTCTAACGAACTTTTCAAGATACGAACCCGGGTGTTTAAGATTTTTTTGCCTCTTCTTCCAAACTATTTTCACCTTATGAACCCAAGCCGCTGCTGCTGGGATGAAGGGTTCCCCCCCCCCCGGCTTGGAGGGGGAAAGACTTTGCAGAGAACAGCGTGCTTGCAGAGGCACTGAAAGAGTGTCTTTTGAAGAAAGAAAAGGGAGGGGTGGCTTAGAGGGGGAAAGACTTTGCAGAGAACAGCGTGCTTGCAGAGGCACTGAAAGAGTGTCTTTTGAAGAAAGAAAAGGGAGGGGCGGCTTAGAGGGGGAAAGACTTTGCAGAGAACAGCGTGCTTGCAGAGGCACTGAAAGAGTGTCTTTTGAAGAAAGAAAAGGGAGGGGCGGCTTGGAGGGGGAAAGACTTTGCAGAGAACAGCGTGCTTGCAGAGGCACTGAAAGAGTGTCTTTTGAAGAAAGAAAAGGGAGGGGTGGCTTAGAGGGGGAAAGACTTTGCAGAGAACAGCGTGCTTGCAGAGGCACTGAAAGAGTGTCTTTTGAAGAAAGAAAAGGGAGGGGCGGCTTAGAGGGGGAAAGACTTTGCAGAGAACAGCGTGCTTGCAGAGGCACTGAAAGAGTGTCTTTTGAAGAAAGAAAAGGGAGGGGCGGCTTAAAGGGGGAAAGACTTTGCAGAGAACAGCGTGCTTGGAGAGGCACTGAAAGAGTGTCTTTTGAAGAAAGAAAAGGGAGGGGCGGCTTAGAGGGGGAAAGACTTTGCAGAGAACAGCGTGCTTGCAGAGGCACTGAAAGGGTGTCTTTTGAAGAAAGAAAAGGGAGGGGTGCCCCCTTGCCTTTCTTCCTTCCCACTCACCCTTTAGCCTAGCCTTGCTTCTTCCACCCGTCCCCTTTAGCTGCTCCTCCCTGCCCTCTGTTCGCCTCCCTTCTAAAGTTTGGGACTTTCCTGAAGGATTTGCACGCATTATTTGCTTTTACATTGATTCCTATGGGGCACATTGTTTCGTCTTACGAACTTTTCACCTTACGAACCTCCGCCTGGAACCAATTAAGTTCGTATCATGAGGTACCACTGTATTAGATATTTTAGCATTTTGTGTATATCTTTCAAAATAAATTAATACTTACTAACTAATTAAGTAGACAGACCAAATGCTTTTAACAGTATCATTTTAACAAAAGTCAAACCAGACATCTTGCAGTTGTGCAAGTGCCTATAAGTAATAAATCTGGTATTGGTTAAAACTGGTTTAATTGTCCATTTCAAGTCTGTGTATATATTTAAGTCCTGTGTATATATTTAAGTCCTCATATACACATGCACAAACTTGCATGTAAGTATATGGAAGAGACTTGAATATAGATTTTTTTTTCTGCAGTACTAATCTAATCAAACATAAGAGTATCTGAATACACTAAATCAAGGAATTCATTACTTTTGCCTTTAGACTCTTTTAAAATGCTACATGTAATTTTCAACACTTAAACAAGAAGTTAAAGACCATGTGATTATTATTATTATTATTATTATTATTATTATTATTATTATTATTATTATTTGTGGTTAGCTCTGGTCCAGTTCCTGCCCCAAGGACTGTGGATGTGGGGGAGACATCCACATGCTGCAGGCCTGTTTTGCCCCCGGTGGAATCTGCTGATGAAAGCTCCTCTGACCAAGAAGACATGAGTGACAGGGAGGAGGAGAGTGTGGCAGACAGCTCAGAAGGAGATCAATTCTCTAGTTCCTCCTTGGATTTGGAACAAGAGTTAATGATACAGCCACGCATGCGGAGAGCGATGCATAGGCAGCAACAACTGAGAGATTATTATCAAAGAAAATGAGGCCACCTGTGGTTGGGTGGGGCTGTGGTCATTAGTGAGGCTGCTATAAAGAGCAGCCTGTGAGTTTGGCCATTGTGGAGGATTATCTGATTGTTGTGTTTCGTGACTGCTTTACTGACTTTGACCTTTTGTGTGCTGATTTTTCCCCGTTTTGAAACTAAACCAGGGCAAAGTGTGTTTCACTTTGTGAAAGAAGAAGGACTGTGAATTGCCTCACAGCTGCAAGCTAAGTATCACAGAACTGATAAGGGACTTGTACAAATTACCAGTTTGTTTGGAGACGAGTGCTCTTTGCTATACCAAAAGAGGGCTTGGTTTAAGTGAATTTTCATTATAAAGAACATTGTTTTGAATTTTCAAACGTGTGTGTGTGTGTCTGAAATTTGTACCTGTGAATTTTTGGGAGGATTCTACCAGAGAGCCCGACAGAACATTATTATTATTATTATTATTATTATTATTATTATTATTATTATTATTTTACTTACAATCAGTCCTCACAGTTACACGATCAAAATTTGGACACTTGTCAAACAGATGTTACCATCTGCAACTTTCCCAGCCAGCTTTCAGAAATCAGAGCCAGTGGGGAAAGTCAGATTCACATTACGACCATGTGATTCACTTAACAATTGCAGTGATTCATTTAACAACCGTGGCAAAAATGGCCTTAAAGTGATCCACAAACCACCTTGCTTAGCAGTGGAAATTTGGGTTCCGATTATGGTTGTAAGTCAAGGACTACAAGAAGCCGGGCTGGCGCAGTGGTTAGAGTGCAGCACTGCAGGCTACTTCAACTAACTGCTAGCTGTAGTTCAGTAGTTCAAATCTCACCGCCGGCTCAAGGTTGACTCAGCCTTCCATCCTTTTGAGGCGGGTAAAATGAGGACCCTGATTGTTGGGGGCAATAGGCTGATTCTGTAAAACCGCTTAGACAGGGCTGTAAAAGCACTACGAAGCGGTACGTAAGTAACTGCTATTGCTTGGTTGGAAAGATAGCATATCTTGCTTGCTCCTAGATTCCGGAGTAACACAAGTATCCATTTTGAAAAGCGGATCCTACCCGTAGAAATGACCTCGGACGAACTCTTGGATCCTGGCTTTATTGGTGGCATGCAAATTCTGAAATTCGTGCATAGCCGAGAATTTCTTAATGTTGAGGCCGTTGGGTGTGACAACATCTGGAAAAGAAAGACAACGAATTTACAGGTCTAGCCTATTAAAATCCAGCCATTCGCAGCCCTGCTGGAATGCTCTGGTGGTGGGGGGGAGAGTGCACACGCTTGCCAGAGTCTCCCCGACGAGCTGCTCTCCTGCCTGGAGGATTTCTTTTGCTGGTGGCTCCCAGCCGGGATTGATCACCACCGCCACCGGCCGGCTGCAGAAACAGCGGCAGAGGTTCCCCGGTCAGTCCCACCCAGGAGCCACCGATAGGAAGAAATCTTCCAGGAAGGAAAGCAGCTCATCGGGGAGACTAGACAAACTAGACAATGTCGCTTGGTGGGGCCTAGGGGAAGAGCCTTCTCTGTGGGGGCCCCAGCCCTCTAGAATCAGCTTCCCCCATAGATTCGTACTAACCCCACCCTCCTCATCTTCCTCGCAAGAGTGTTAAGATTCATTTATGCCGCCAGGCTTGGGGTGATTAGACTCTAATCCCATGGTTGATGAATGTCATATATGGTTGTTGTCTGAGTGGGTATGATTGATTTTTAATAAAATTGGAGATTGTACATTGGATCATTTAGTTTTAAATTAATTGTATTTAGGCTACTGTATTTTATTGTTTTCTTTTATATGTTGTAAGCCGCCCCGAGTCCTCTGAGAGAGGCAACATATAAATCCAGTAGATAGATAGATAGATAGATAGATAGATAGATAGATAGATAGATAATAGTTAGATAGATAGATAGATAGATAGATAGATAGATAGATAGATAGATAGATAGATACAGTACATAAATACAGTGATACCTCGTCTTACAAACCCCTCGTCATAAGAACTTTTTAAGATACGAACCCGGGGTTTAAGATTTTTTTGCCTCTTCTTCTGAACTATTTTCACCTTACGAACCCCCACTGCCGCTGGGATGCCCCGCCTCTGGACTTCCGTTGCCAGCGAAGCGCCTGTTTTTGCACTGCTGGAATTCCCCTGAGGCTCCCTCCATGGGAAACCCCACCTCCGGACTTCCGCGTTTTTGGGATGCTGCAGGGGAATCCCAGCAAGGAAATCCCAGCATCACAAAAACAGGCGCTTCGCTGGTAACGGAAGTCCAGAGGTGGGGTTTCCCATGGAGGGGAGCCTCAGGGGAATCCCAGCAATGCAAAAAAACGGGCGCTTCAGCTGGCAAAAGGGGTGAATTTTGCGCTGAAGCAGTGATTTGGAAAGCAATTATCTTCTATCCAAGCATAGATACTGCACAGATTGTAAACTGTACTGCACTTGGACAAATGCCAGGCTTAATGATCTACTTCCTCAAGGATCAGTGACCTTTTTTTGTGCAAAAGGCACATTTCACAATGGTGCATATTGACACGTGCCAGTTTCAAATAATTCTTTACAAGCAAAGGTCCCAGAGAAGGAATCTCAAGTCCAATTTTCTGTGAATAAAAATGATTATTTAAAGACTTTGCCATTGGATGTTAAGTCTTGGTACCCTTGATAGATTCCTTATTGTTATGTATTGTATTGCATTGTTTTTTTAATATGTTGTGAACCACCCTGAGTCTTCAGAGCAGGGCGGTCCAATTAATACATAAATAAATTAATAAATATTCCAAAATATGGTAAAACGTTCTATTGGACTTTTTGGTGACATTTCATATTAATCTGCCAATAAACAGAGCCTCTTGAGATGCCAGTAGATATAGACCTTGTAAACATTATTTTATGCGACTCAGGAGAGAAAGAGGAGGAGGACGACAGCAACGACAATGACGACTATGGGGTCCTTGATGCTCTCTGAAGTTGGTTGTTTTCTTGTAGATGTTTCATTACCCAAATTAGATAACGTACTGGGGTAACAAAATGTCCGTCAGAAAACAACTAACTTCAGAGAGCACCAAAGAGTCCATAATAACAATAGGATTACAACATTGTTCTTTCAAGGTTAGGCTCACCCTGTTCTCACTATTATTTTATTTATTTATTTGTCCAATATACAAATACATAGGAAGAAAAATAGACATGTGATAATATAAAAGAGGGTGAAAGTGAACTTAGAGGAGAGGATATATGAAAGGAAGAGAATATATAAGATAGGTGAAAGAAAGGAAAGACAATTGGACAGGGGACGAAAGGCACACCAGTGCACTTATGTAAGCCCCTTACTGGCCTCTTAGGAACCTGGAGAGGTCAATTGTGGAGAGTCTAAGGGAGAAGTGTTGGGGGCTAGGGGTTGACACAATTGAGTCCGGTAATGAGTTCCACGCTTCTATAACTCGATTGTTGAAAGCATATTTTTTACAGTCAAGTTTGGCGCGGTTCATATTAAGTTTGAATCTGTTGCATGCTCTTGTGTTATTGCGGTTGAAGCTGAAGTAGTCATTAACTGGTAGGACGTTGCAGCATATGATCTTGTGGGTAATACTCAAATCGTGTTTTAGGCGCCGTAGTTCTAGGCTTTCTAGGCCCAGGATTGTTAGTCTATTTTTGTAGGGTATTCTGTTTCGAGTGGAGGAGTGAAGGGCTCTTCTGGGGAAATATCTTTGGACATTTTCAAGGGTGTTGATGTCTGAGATGTGGTGTGGGTTCCAGACAGATGAGCAGTAGTCAAGGATGGGTCTGGCAAAAGTTTTGTAGGCTCTTGTGAGTAGAGTGAGATTGCCTGAGCAGAAGCTGTGTAGGATCAGGTTAACAACTCTAGAGGCTGTTTTGGCGATATTGTTGCATATAAAATATTAACAAAATATTTTTGAGGATCTCTTTCTGTGCCATAGGCTGTGAGAAAGATGGATCTTACCGGTTGCTCTCTTCAACATGTGATCCGCTTCGATGGCCGTTATCTGAGATACTGTGGTAAACACATGCGCGCAATGCACCGAGGCCCGTTCCATGCAGTATTTGTGGTATATCTGCCTTTCTCCGGCTTCTTTATCTATATCAAACTGTTAAATGGAAAGGGGAAAACAGCACTTAAGACTTATATGCCGCTTTACAGAGCTTTACAGACGTCTCTAAGCAGTTTACAGAGTCAGCCTCTTGCCCCCAACAATCTGGGTCCTCATTTTACGGACCACAGAAGGATATTTCAGTCCTGGAGACCTCACCTACAAAGAGATATTGATAAAATTGAACGGGTCCAAAGATGGGCTACAAAAATGGTGGAAGGTCTTAAGCATAAAACTTATCAGGAAAGACTTCATGAACTCAATCTGTATAGTCTGGAGCAGTGTTTCCCAACCTTGGCAACTTGACGATATCTGGACTTCCACCATTCTTGTAGCCCGTCTTTGGACCCGTTCAATTTTATCCATATCTTTTTGTAGGTGAGGTCTCCAGAACTGAACACAGTATTCCAAATGTGGTCTCACCAACTCTCTATATAAGGGGATCACAATCTCCCTCTTCCTGCTTGTTATACCTCTAGCTATGCAGCCAAGCATCCTACTTGCTTTTCCTACTGCCCAACCTCACTGCTCACCCATTTTGAGACTGTGAGAAATCACTACCCCTAAATTTTCAATTCATTACTTTTTATTCTGCTTTCAGGTGCTCTGGAGAATATGTTGATTCCTTCCTCTTTTTTTCTTGGTGGCTACCCCTAAGATACTGAAACACTACTGCAGGGAGGACTACCCTATACTTCCGGCTGGTGCTGAACAAAGGATGACCTTGAATCTTGGAATTCTTGAATTCTTGGAAAGAATTTGTTGTGGCTAGTATCCAGTGAAGTGCTGCAAAAAATTTTACTACCACACTTATTTTGTGGGTGTGGCTTTCCAGCTATGTGACCAGGTGGGAGTGGCTTGATGATCATATGACCAAGGGATGGCTTAAAGGTCATGTGACTGGCTTAAAGGTGGCCAACTTGACGTCATTCACATCAAGGGTTAGGGTTAGGGTGCCTGGCCTCCCCTCCCCTCAAAGAGATACAATTTCCCTCTCTATTTACTATTACGGAACATCCAAAATATATTATTTAATTCTATGTATATATGCCATATGTGTACATACATATTACACACAGGCACACACAAAAATATACATTATGTACTACATAAATTTATGTGTATGTACACACACACACGCATGTACAGCTTTTCTAAAATTTTACACATTCAACCTCATTTACTGTCATAGGAAAAACATACCCAGAGCCCAGAAGGGAAAAAAAGAAAAAAACACAATTTTTTTCTACCGGTTTCTGCGTATCTGACCGTACACGTAGGAGCCCATCACTGCTAGTATCTTTCCCTCCCATGCAACCACTTCTCCCCAATTCCCATAGTACTATTCTACTTGTAGCAGGCCAAAGTCTCTAACTCAAAATGATGGCTTCAGCCTAACACAGGGAGAGGCAACTAAGAAATATTTGCAACAACATCATTATGTAAATGCTGCTGTTAAGAACACACAACAGATATCATGGTGATGTCACTGTATAGTGTTGCCATTTTGGCACGGAGTGTTGGTGTTTACTGATGAAATCTACTGGCATTGGTCTTGGGAACAGGTGAGTCTTTGTCCAATAGGTCAATGGGACATTAGCTTGGTGGATAGTTGACTTTCTTCCAATGAAGAATAACCACACGAATCCGATTAAGCTACTTGACTCCAATGACTGGACAATCATGACAATTAAACAATTAAAGTCCAACTCACCCTCATTGTGACACTGATCTAAACTCCATGGCTTTCAAAGCTAAATTCTAGTATAAGGCTTCGTTAACAAAACCTTACAAGTTTGAAATTACAACCTGACACTGTCTCGTTTGCAGCCTGGGAACTCAGAGAGAAAGTCCTTTCTGTTCTGTCCTAGAGACCAATCCCCCCCCCCCCCAAGAAATAGGCCCACACACACTGATTTTACAAGATTTAAGCATGTAATTCTAATATTTTAGGAGCAGGGAGGTTTGGATTTAGAAATCCAGCAACAAAGCAAGAAATAGGTCTGCTTGGTGCTGCTAATTAAAGTCTGCGGAGAGGGGCAGCATACAAATCTAAATAATAAATAAATAAAATAAAATAAATAAAGTCCAAAACAGAAACCAAAACTCACAGATATTTTCTTTGATCACACAGAGTTGTGCATGCGTGTGTATGTGTTTACATACACATACAGTTTATATAGTTGATAATGTATATTTTTGTGTGCCTGTGTGCAGTACACACATGCCATATATATACATAGAATTAAATAGTAGATTTTGGATGTTTAGTACAGTAATAGTAAATAGATAGGGAAATTATATCTCTTTGAGGCGAGGAGAGGCCAGGCACCCTAACTCTAACCCTAACCCTTGACGTGAGTGACATCAAGTTGGTCATCTTTAAGTCAGTCACATGACATTTAAGCCATCCCCCAGTCACATGATCATCAAGCCACTGCCACCTGGTCACATGGCCAGCAAGCCACACCCAGGGGTGGCCAGAAGGCAGGACGGGGTGGAATGCAGTTCCACCGGCGGAAATGAAGATGCGTGCGCAGCTCCAGCTGTTCGGCGGCTGTCACTTCCTGGATTACTGGGCTCGGCTTGGTTCTCCTTTTTTCCGCTGCTGCTGTTGTGTCTGCGCTCTTTGCTTTTTTCCTCTTTCTTCCTTCCTGGCCTCGGACGAGCTTTCGTCTCTCCTGCCTGGCTCCCCTCCAGCCTGACGTGGCCACCTCCCACCTGAGGTGCAAGCAGAAAGTGTGGGTGGAAGTAGCGCCTGCAGCATTTATGCTTCTGGCAGCCCCCATTCACCTACCAACCAGCTTGTGGTGGGTGTGTGTGACCTAGGAAGGAGAGCGCGGGAAACGGCAAGCAAATTGTCACCCCAGCGAGCAACACTGGTAAGGTTGTAAGTTGAGGACTTAACAGTCCACTTTGGCCTCCCCAACTTCTATCTTTACTACCAAGCCACTATTTTAACCAAGCTTAAAGATTGGATAACACTACAAAACACGAGATTACTTTCCCTAGAAGGATTTAATCTACAATCAGGATGGCATACATTTCTAATGGTAGAACCAAATAAAATACCAAAATACTTTAAAAATCATCATATTAGAAATACATTAATATCGACATGGCAACAGATTAAAAAAACCTATTATCTAGCAACTCCAAAATGGCTATCCCCAAATGAATCTTTTACGTACCAGACCCCTCTTTCAGTACCAAAAATAATAACCTACTCTAAATTACTAGACGCTAATGATAACATTTTCACCAGACAACAACTACAAGACAATGGAGTACCCATAGACTGTTTCACATACATACAAATAAACACAAAATATAAACAACACAAAAGTACATTTGGCTTTCAAAACACAAATCCTCTCGATTTAATAATATTTGGATCCAATATAAAAATGATCTCTAAACTATATAGCTACTTGTTAAAGCAGGATACTATAGAAGAGCAAGTGAAGGGATCAATGATTGCATGGACACAAAACTTTGGACACACAATAAGACTTACAGAATGGGAAAAAATATACACAATTAATTATAAAATGACGCTCGCTGTATCCTACAAAGAAAATCTTTACAAAATGATATACAGATGGCACCTTCCACCAGCTAGGCTTTCTAAAATGTACCCAAACATATCTTCTCTATGCTGGAAATGTAAAAAAAAAACCAGGGAACAGTCCACTTGAACAATGATGATCGTTCAAGCCACTCCCACCTGGTCACATGGCTGGCAAGCCACTCCTACCCAGTCACATGACTATTAAGTCACACCCACAAAATAAGCCACACCCACAGTGTGGCAGTAAAAGTTTTGGCTGCCCATTACTGGCCCCACCCACAAAATAAGTCACGCTCACAGTGTGGTAGTGAAAATTTTTTGCAGGCCTTCACTGGCGAAGGTCTATTCCTGACTTCTTGCCAAGTAATTGTTGATACAGGGTGGCCTGTGGAAGATAATGGCCTGGCAACTGTCCAAGCCTGATAAAGGTCTGCGGTTGTGAAAGCTCATTAAAGGCTGTTTGCCGGGAGTTTGCTGGAGAGGAATTCCCTTTAACCTAAATTAAAGAGGTGTCAGTCCGAAGCCATTTTAGTTGGCCAGCCGCACTTTATGCTATTTTAAAAGGTATTCTTTGCTGTGAGAATTTGGGAGGGGTAATTGCATGAGGGATGCCTGCATGTAGCCATAAACAAATTCATTCTAGAAATAATTTTCTTAATTACTTTTAAAAGAATACATGATGATTTAATTTCAATTTACTAAAGATCCAGATGACGAAATAAGGGTTGGTGGCAGCAATGGATAAGTCGTTAACATAGAGGTGAAAGGATTAAATTAGATATTGAGTTAAGATGTTTATGTTTTATTATAGATAGAAAAAGGGAAGAGAAGGGAATAGATTTCAAGATCTTTCCCACATACCATTACATCAAAAGAGTTTGTAGAATCACATTTATTTATTTATTTATTTGTTTGTTTGTTTGTTCGTTCGTTCGCCCGCCCGCCCGCCCGCCCGCCCGCCCATCTATCAATCTATCTATCTATCTATCTATCTATCTATCTATCTATCTATCTATCTATCTATCTATCTATCTATCTATCTATCTATTGGATTTGTATGCCACCCCTCTCCGTAGACTCGGGGCCATAGTTCCCTCTAAGCTGAGCAGTGAGCAATCGCTCACTTAAAAATCATAATCAACTCAGAGTTTTCCAAACCTGCCCAGAAGCCGAGAGGGAAAGAGTGAGAGGGAAGGAGAGAGAGAGGAAGAGAGGAAGAGAGAGAAACAAGTAGAAGAAAGAGAGGAAGGAAAAGAGAAAGAAAAAGAATGGGGGTAAGGAAGAGAGAAAGAAAATCAAAATCTAGTTTGAAACTAGCTCAACTATTTAAGTGGCATTTTGATATTGATAGAGTTGTTTGTTTGTTTGTTTGTTTATTTATTTATTTATTTATTTATTATTTCTGTGCCGCCCAGTCCCAAAGGGACTGCTGCTCAGACACTATACTTTTTCCGCCCACCCCCCCAAAAAATTAGAGGGAACACTGCTCGGGGCGGCTAACAACAGTAATAAAAACAGCATGTAACAATCCAATACTAAAACAACTAAAAAAAACCCCTTATTATAAAACCAGACATACATACAAACATACCATGCATAAAATTGTAAAGGCCTAGGGGGAAAGAATATCTCAGTTCCCCCATGCCTGGCGGCAGAGGTGGGTTTTAAGAAGCTTATGAAAGACAAGGAGGGTGGGGGCAATTCTAATCTCAGGGGGGAAGTTGGTTCCAAAGGGCCGGGGCCGCCACAGAGAAGGCTCTTCCCCTGGGTCCCGCCAAACAACATTGTTTTGTTGACAGGACCCGGAGAAGGCGAACCTGGGCAAACGCTCCCCTCGCCATAGCTGAAAGATGGTTCTCTAATGTGAGCTGTGGATCGAGGAGGACACCCAAGTTGCAGACCCTCTCTGAGGGGGTCAATGATTCCCCCCCCCCCAGGGTGATGGACGGACAGATAGAATTGTCCTTGGGAGGCAAAACCCACAGCCACTCCGTCTTATCAGGGTTGAGTTTGAGTCTGTTGACACCCTAGCGAGAAGAGAGACAAAGTCACAAATGCAGCAGAGGGGTTGCACTAGAAGATATCCAAGACCCCTTCTTATCATTCCATGTTCGCCCTGCAACAAAGAAAGTTGAAAATAAATTATGAAAAAAAAAATGCAAGTAGCATTTTACTCACCTGGTCCAAATGATTGTAAAAGTCTAGGCTGGCTGCACAGAGGTACCTTCCTAACAGGGTCGCATGGGTTGTGAAAATGGTTGCAACTGGAAGCTTTCTGAACCGGCACAGGATGAGGCCGGGACCAGCTTGCCATTCATGGAAGTGCGCTATAACGTTGGGCATCTCTTCAAACTGACAGGCAAGCTGCAAAGGAGAGAGGAAAAGGGGAAAACGGATTACATCCCGTCCTAACTTTCCAATCTCTGCATTTCAAAGAGAATCAAAAAAGGAAAAAGATGGCGACTTACAATGTCAATAACCAAGTCAGTTAAAAACCTAGCGGCACATTGGCTCAGTTGGGTTAAAAATACAGTAATTCACTTTCAACTTTGTCTTTTGATAGATGAATATGGAATGAAAAGGGTTGGAAGGGATCTTGGAAGTCTTCTAGACCAGTGATGGAAGAAATGTTTGTTTCCTTGGTTGCCAAAAGAGCGGGCATGTGCGCTATTGCGCATGCACGAGTGCCTACACCCATAATTCTGTTATTGTTATTGTTATTGTTATTGCTATCGCTATCGCTATCGCTATCGCTATTGTTATGTCAATACAACACAGCAAACGAGATCCCTATGCTGGATTTGGTATTTCATCACCAGTCGGGCGCTTCCCAAGCACCTAGGACTGTGTGATGTAGTGGTGAATTATGTTTGCCGATCCCAGTAAAGCGGCCTTTTGCAATTGACAGATGGAGATTTTGTCAATTCCGATGGTTTTCAAATGTCCGTTGAGATCCTTTGGTACTGGGTTCCGCCAGATGACATTGTTTCGTCGACGGGACCTGGAAAAGGCCAACTCTGTGGGACATAACTGGTCGCTGGTATTCGTGCAGCAGAAGGCGGTCTTGGAGACATTCTGGTTCAATGCCATGAAGGGCTGGGGAGGGCGAAAACACCTTCCCCCACGCCCCGGAGGCCCTCTGGAGGCTGGAAATTGCCTCTTTCCCAACTTCTAGTGGGCTCAGTAGGCTCATGTTTTGCCCTCCCCAGGCTCCAAAGGCTTCCCTGGAGCCAGGAGAGAATAAAAATGCCCTCCCCCATTTCCCCGGAGGCTCTCTGAATGCTATAAACGCCCTCCAATCTTCTATGTTTCTATGTTTTATGTCTGTCTGTCTGTCTGTCTGTCTGTCTGTCTGTCTGTCGGTCTGTCTGTCTGTCTAAATTTAAATTTATAGCCCAACCTTCTCCTAATGGACTCAGGGTGTCATACAATTAAAAAAAATACAATAATAAAAATACCATTTAAAAACCCCGATATTAAAACATTGATACATTAACTACATTCCATCAAGAGATCCAAGGATATGTTGTGTGTGTGTGTGTGTTTGTGTGTGTGTGTGTGTGTGTTGTAACCAGGAAGAAACTCCGATGGTGCTTTTCCAAAAGCAACTGGACTTTATTTGGGGATGGGGTAGGTTTCCTTGAAAAAGTTTCACTTCTGTTATCAGGTCAGTTACACAAGTGTTAAGGACGGAAAAAGATTAAGGAATCAAGCAGAGATTTGAGCAGGAGGTCACCAACTCGAGATCGGAGGAAGTATGAGAAAGGAACTCAGGTAAAGCCTGTCTTAATTTTGTTTGTTCCTTCTGCTTTCTTTTATCTCTGGTTCATACAATTCATTATCCAACAAGCTGCCTAATGGCTCTTTCCTATCTTCCCCCAAGGACAGCTCGATGCTCCTTTACTGATGCTGCTCAGGAAGACGGGGTTAAAGTGCACCCATGAGATTCTTCTGAATCCAGAGGAATTCCAGGGACTACTTGGGGATTGCCCCATTAATAAGGGATAACGGATGGAAACCGATCAAGGAGAGATTCAACCTGAAACATACAACATACAAACATAGAAGATTGACGGCAGAGAAAGACCTCATGGTCCATCTAGTCTGCCCTTATACTATTTCCTGTATTTTATCTTAGGATGGATCTATGTTTATCCCAGGCGTGTTTAAATTCAGTGACTTTGGATTTACCGACCACGTCTGCTGGAAGTTTGTTCCAAGCATCTACTACTATTTCAGTAAAGTAATATTTTCTCACGTTGCTTCTGATCTTTCCCCCAACTAACTTCAGATTGTGCCCCTTGTTCTTGTGTTCACTTTCCTATTGAAAACACTTCCCTGCTGAACTTCTTGAAAGATTTTACTTCCTGCGCACGCAGCTCCATTTCCGCTACCGGAATGCCACCACCACCCCGTCCAGGTAGGAATCCAATAATGGTGGCGGGTTGCACTAAATGACCAACAAGGTCCCTTCCCTCTTCTCTTCTCCTGTCCTCTCCTCCTCTCTCCTCTCCTTTCCTCTCGCCTCCCATTCCATTCCATTTTCCATTTCATATTTTCTACTCTACCCTCCCATTCCATTTTCCATTCTATTCTATTTTCCATTTCTTATTTTCTACTCTACTCTGTTCTACTCTACCCTCCCATTCAATTTTCCATTCCATTCCATTCCATTTTCCATTTCATATTTTCTACTCTACTCTTTCATTCCATTCTATTCTATTTCCCATTTCTTATTTTCTACTCTACTCTACTCCACTCTACTCTGTTCTACTCTACCCTTTCATTCCATTTTCCATTCCATTCCATTCTATTTTCCATGTCATATTTTCTACTCTACTCTACTCTTCTCTTCTCTACTCTACTCTACTCTACTCTGGCAGTCTGAGTGATCGCTTATCCACCAGCGTCAGAGGTTACCAGAGCACTAGAGCAGTGATTTTCAACCTTTTCTGAGCCGTGGCACATTTTTTTACATTTACAAAATCCTGGGGCACACCACCAACCAAAATGACACAAAATGACACCCTAAGACACTCTTCTCTCTTTTTCCATCCCTGCCTCCTCCTCCCCCCTGTGTATGTGTGTGTGTGTATAAATACACACTTTTGAACTATTTCCAAAAACAGGTGAGGGCTGGGGGTTTTCTCTCTCTTATTCTTTGGGTGCTTTTTATCATATGCTTTAAATCAAGAGTTACTTCTCTCTTTCTTTTGTTTCTCTCTCTTTCCTCTCATTCTCTGTCTCAATTATTTTCTCATTTCTTTTTTCCTCCCCCTTTTTCTCTCATTTCTCTCTCCCTTCCTCTCCTTTTCTCTCTCTCTCTTGCTTTCTTTCTCTCTTGCTTTCTTTTCTCTCTTTCGCTCTCTCTTGCTTTCTCTCTCTTGCTTTCTCTCTCTTGCTTTTCTTTCTCTCTCTTGCTTTCTCTCTCTCTCTCACTCTCTTTCTCTCTTTCTCTTTCTTTCTTTCTCTCTCTCTCTCTCTTTCTCTTTCTCTATCTCTCTCACTCTCTCTCTCTCAGCAAAAAGTTGTGAGACCGGAACCTGAGCTTCCTTCTTCGCGGCACACCTGACCATGTCTCGTGGCACACTAGTGTGCCACGGCACACTGGTTGAAAAACACTGCACTAGAGGCAAGGATCTATACAAGTAGACCCTTCCAGGTAGAAAGCTAGATGAGGGGTCCAGTTCCAAACGCAGCACCTCTTTCAAAAACCAGGCAATTAGCGATCCAAAGATGAGGGCATCATTGGCTTCTCGGTCATGGTAAGGAATTCCGATATGGCTGGCTTCCCAGAATTCCCCTTTCCACCTGTCCAGATTCCAAGCTGCTGATGCGATATCGAACAAGACCACGTAGGGGCTTCCTTCAATCAGCCATCTCCCAAAATGGACCTGTCGAAGGGAGGTGGAAGAGTTAGGGCAAAGCATGGGAGTTCACGGTCCACATTCATTGCTCAATAATACAGTTCCAGGGACATAATCGGTTCTTCCATCGAGTGAGTTCATCTTGGCAATTAAAAACTTACTAAGGTCAACATAAAGATTTGCAATGATAATTTAAAAAAAACAAAAAACTGTTCTTGTGTCTAGTTGTCTTGGTGTGCAGTGCTCTATTATTATTATTATTATTATTATTATTATTATTATTATTATTATTATTATTATAGAAACATAGAAACATAAAAGTCTGCCATCAGACTTCTGTTTCTATGTTTCTATAATAATAATAATAATAATAATAATAATAATAAAGCACTGCACACCAAGACAACTAGACACAAGAACAGTTTTTTTCCAAACGCCATCACTCTACTAAACAAATAATTCCCTCAACACTGTCAGACATTCTACTAAATCTGCACTTCTATTCTACTAGTTTTTTTCATCATTCCTATCACCCATTTCCTCCCATGTTGACTGTATGACTGTAACTTGTTGCTTGTATCCTAAGATTTTTATTAATATTGCTTCTTCCTTGCTTATTTGACCCCTATGACAATCATTAAGTGTTGTATCACATGATTCTTGACAAATGTATATTTTATTTTATGTACGCTGAGAGCATATGCACCAAGACAAATTCCTTGTGTGTCCAATCACACTTGGCCAATAAAATTCTATTCTATTCTATTCTATTCTATTCTATTCTATTCTATTCTATAATAATAGTCTCCAGAGAGGGGCGGCATACAAATCCAATAAATAAATAAACAAACAAACAAACAAACAAACAAACAAACAAATAAATAAATAAATAAAGCAATAGTAATAATAGTAATTATAGTAATAATTTGGATTTGTTTGTTTATTAATGTGAACAGAGGATAGGGACCTTATGAACCCAATAACTTTACTCTGCTTTAGATTTTTTTTTAAAAAAAAGGTTTCAATTTTCTAGGGGGAAATTGGTTTACCTGGTACCCATTGGCTTTTAACACATCCATCGCTTTCTTCACTGCTGCATTGGGAGGTTCACAGAGTTCCACTTGGGTTTTCACGTTGTGCTCAAAATAAGGGCCAAGGAGAAAGTAATTTTCTCCCCATTCTTCTAAAGTGGTTTTGGCTTTTGTCTGGATCACCGTGCAGATGCCACCAACTGAAATAAAAGCAGGAGAGATATGAATTTTAACGGTAAAAGCACGTTACTTTTCTTTCCTTCTTTCCTTCTTTCCTTCTTTTCTTCCTTCCTCCTGCCCTCCCTTCTCTCCTCCTAATCTATCTCCTTCCTTCCCCTCTGTCCCTACTACTCTCCCTCCCTTTCCTCCCTCCCTCCCTCCTTCCCAGTCCTTCTAACCTATCTCCTCCCTCCCTCTCCTCCCTCCCTCCCTCCAGCCCAGTCCTTCTAACCTATCTCCTCCCTCCCTCCCTTCTCTCCTCCTAATCTATCTCCTTCCTTCCCCTCCGTCCCTACCACTCTCCCTCCCTTTCCTCCCTCCCTCCTTCCCAGTCCTTCTAACCTATCTCCTCCCTCCCTCTCCTTCCTTCCACCCTCCCTTCCTCCCTCCCAGTCCTTCTAACCTATCTCCTCCCTCCCTCTCCTTCATTCCTTCCTCCTTCCCTTCTAACCTATCTCCTCCCTCCCTCTCCTTCATTCCTTCCTCCTTCCCTTCTAACCTATCTCCTCCCTCCCTCTCCTCCCTCTCCTCCCTCCCTCCCTTCCTTCCTTCCATTTTGGAAATGCCGTGTGACTTTTGGTTTTTGCCTGTGCCTCCATGGGCCGGTCACAAACAGCGGGCGGACTGCATCCGGCCCGCGGGCCGCATCGTGCCCAGGTCTGCTCTTGAGGTTGGAGAGGGTGAAAAACGGGCCTTCTGGGCCTCCTGGAAGTCAGGAAACGAGCCATTTCCAGCCTCCAGAGGCCTTTGGGAGGGGTGAGAGAAACAGCTTTTACCCTCCCCAGACATTGAAGTGTGGGTACTCGCGCAAATGCAACAATGTGTACACACACACTTTTGGCACCTGAGGGAAAAAAAGGTTCACCATCATTGCACTAGAACAGTGATGGCGAACCTTTTTCTCCTCAGGTGCTGAAAGAGCGTGGGCGTGCGCTATCGTTCATGCGTGAGTGCCCAAACCCATAATTCAATGCCTAAAGAGAGCAAATGCCCATGTCACAACAACACTCCGCAGTCTGCATTGGTTGCCGATCAATTTCCGGGCACAATTCAAAGTGTTGGTCTTGACCTATAAAGCCCTTCATGGCATTGGACCAGAATATCTCTGAGACCGCCTTCTGCTGCACGAATCCCAGCAACCAATTAGGTCCCACAGAGTGGGCCTTCTCCGGGTCCCATCAACTAAACAATGTCATTTGGCGGGCCCCAGGGGAAGAGCCTTCTCTGTGGCGGCCCCAACTCTCTGGAACCAGCTCCCCCCCAGAGATTAGAACTGCCCCTACCCTCCTTGCCTTTCGTAAACTTCTCAAAACCCACCTTTGTTGTCAGGCATGGGGAAATTGAAACATCTCCCCCGGGCCTATATAATTTATGTATGGTATGTTTGTGGGTATGTCTGTTTAAAAATGGGGGGTTTTAACTATTTTAAATTTTAAACTGTATATTATTAGATTTGTTATGAATTGTTTTATTGTGTTGTGAGACGCCCCAAGTCCACGGAAAGGGGTGGCATACAAATCTAATAAATAAATAAATAAAAACAGCTTCGTCCATATTCTGGAGGCCCTCTGGAGGCTGGAAATGGCCTGTTTCCCAACTTCTGGTGGGCCCAGTAGGCTCGTATTTCGCCCTCCCCAGGTTCCAAAGGCTTTCTTGGAGCTGGGGGGAAGGTAAACACGCCCTCCCACATCCTCCTGGAGTCTCTCTGGAAGCCAAAAACGCCCTCCCAGAGCCTCTGTGCAAGCCAAAAATCAGCTGGCCGGCACACACATGCACGTTGGAGCTGAGCTAGGGTAACAGCTTGCGTGCCAGCAGATGTGGCTCCGTGTGCCACCTGTGGCACCTGTCCCATAGGTTCGCCATCACTGCACTAGAAGGACTTCTACAATCCAGGGAAAATGCGTATATTTTTAACAGGGCAGGAATGGACCTGTTGAGACATTTGAAAAGTTGGCAGTGTACCAGCAAAAGGACAGCTCTGTAGCAGAAGGGATGTTTTTTTTTTATTGCATAGTTTGTGTTGGGTGTGGAGTGACAACTTAACCGCCGGAGAGGTCTCCTGTCACCTCCTATAATCCCTGCCTGCTCTGTGGTTTCATTGGGGCCCCTTAGCAAAAGCTGCTTTGGAATACTTGCAAAAAGCACCTTGCTTAGTGCAAGTAAAACCCCAGTTGTGGAGCTGCAGATATTTGCAGTAAATCTCATTACTAGGACAATGCCCTTCATGGCATCGGACCAGGATACCTGCGAGACCGCCTTCTGCTGCACGAATCCCAGCGACCGGTTAGGTCCCACAGAGTTGGTCTTCTCCGGGTCCCATCAACTAAACCAGGGGTCCCCAACCACCGGGCCGCGGACCAGTACCGGGCCGCGGGGCATGTTGCACCGGTCCGTGGAGTCAGCAGCTGCCGGCCCTCATGCTGCCACCCCCTCCCTCCAGCGCTTCGCCTCCCGCTGGGCAAGAGGCCTCGGGAGGCAGGTTCTGCCAGCCACAGGACGATGGATTGGACAGAGGGGCGGGAAGGACCGAGAGGCTCAAGCCTCTTTTGGCTTCTGCCGCGGGGCGCTTTTGCGTTTTTGGCTGGGGGGAGGCAGGAGGGCCAGCCTGACCCCCTCTCTCCAGCGCTTAGCTCCCGCTGGGCAAGAGGGCTTGGGAGGCAGGTTCTGCCGGCCATAGGACGATGGTGGGAAAGAGGGGCGGGGAGGACCAGCACCCCCATGCTTAATCCCGCCCCCAACCACGCCCCTTTCCGCCCCCGCTGGGCCATAGAAAAATTGTCTTGCTGAAACTGGTCCCTGGTGGAAAAAACGTTGGGGACCACTGAACTAAACAATGTCGTCTGGTGGGACCCAGGGGAAGAGCCTTCTCTGTGGTGGCTCCGACCCTCTGGAACCAGCTCCCCCCAGAGATCAGGATTGCCCCCACCCTCCTTGCCTTTCATAAACTTCTTAAAACCCACCTCTGCCGTCAGGCATGGGGGAACTGAGATATTCTTTCCCCCTAGGCCTTTACAATTTTATGCATGGTATGTTTGTATGTATGTCTGGTTTCATAGTAAGGGGTTTTTTTTTAGTTGTTTTAGTATTGGATTGTTACATGCTCTTTTTATTACTGTTGTTAGCCGTCCCGAGTCTACGGAGAGGGGCGGCATACAAATCCAATAAATAAATAAATAAATAAATGCCTTTCGTAAACTTTTTAAAAGCCACCTCTGCCGTCAGTCATGGGGGAATTGAAACATCTCCCCCTTGCCCATGTAGTTTTTGTGTATGATTCGATTGTGTGTTGTTTTTTTACATATTGGGGTTTCTTTTTTTGGACTTTTAATCTAAAACTGTAACCTAGATTTTTAAATATTACATTTGTTACTATGTATTGTTCTTCACTATTGTTGTGAGCCGCCCGGAATCTGCGGAGAGGGGCGGCATATAAATCCAATAAATCTAATCTAATCTAATGCGGTAGCGAAATCCAATTTTTTTAAATTGGCGATTCTGTGGGCGTGGCTTGGTCGGCATGACTTGGGCGAAGGATACTGCAAAATCCCCATTTCCTCCCCACTCCTGGGGGAAGGATATTGCAAAATCCCCATTCCCTCCCCACTCCTGGGGGAAGGATATTGCAAAATCCCCATTCCCTCCCCACTCCTGGGGGAAGGATATTGCAAAATCCCCATTTCCTCCCCACTCCTGGGGGAAGGATATTGCAAAATCCCCATTCCCTCCCCACTCCTGGGGGAAGGATATTGCAAAATCCCCATTCCCTCCCCACTCCTGGGGGAAGGATATTGCAAAATCCCCATTCCCTCCCCACTCCTGGGGGAAGGATATTGCAAAATCCCCATTCCCTCCCCACTCCTGGGGGAAGGATATTGCAAAATCCCCATTTCCTCCCCACTCCTGGGGGAAGGATATTGCAAAATCCCCATTCCCTCCCCACTCCTGGGGGAAGGATATTGCAAAATCCCCATTCCCTCCCCTCTCTGCAGCCAGCCAGAAGCAGTATTTACCATTCCTCCAAGTCCGAACGACTCAACATTTCCACTACCAGTTCTCTGAACTACTCAAAATTTCTGCTACCAGTTCGCCAAAACCTGCTGGATTTCATCCCTGGCAGGATCTTTAGGGACTTCTTTCCAAGATCCATTTTGTAAATATCACCTCTCCTATCCATATAAAATATGGATAAACTGTCTTCCTCCCTGCATCTGATATATTTTTCCCACCAAAAATTCTTATTAAAATTATCATTATACACATATGCTACTTCTTCTCCTTGTGCCATTTCCATCATTAGATGTTGGTGATTATGTTGTTCTGTCAGGAAATTTATCCTTATTTCTAGGTTGCTTCTCTCCTTGATTAGTTTGACTCCCTTTTCTTTGTGGCAACCCCTGAGATATTGGAACACTTATATAATGTCTCTCCTGGTCTTTCTTTTCATCAGAATAGACACATCCAATTCCTGCAACCGTTCTTCATATGTTTTAGCCTCCAGTCCCATAATCATCTTTGTCGCTCTTCTCTGCACTTTTTCTAGAGTCTCAACATCATTTTTGATTGATTGGATTGGATTGGATTGGATTTGTATGCCTCCCGTCTCCGTAGACTTGGGGCGGCTAACAACAGTAGTAAACAGCATATGGCAGGCCAATATAAACAGTTAAAAACCCCTATTGTAAAACCAACATACATACAGACATACCATTCATAAAATTGTAAAGGTCTAAGGGGAAAGAGTATCTCAATTCCCCCATGCCTGGCGGCAGAGGTTTTTACATTGTGGCGACCAAAACTGAACGCAGTATTCCAAGTATGGCCTTCCCAATGCCTTATAAAGTGGTGTTAACACTTCACATGATTATTCATTCATTCATTCATTCATTCAATTTTTATGCCGCCCTTCTCCTTAAACTCAGGGCGGCTTACAACATGTTAGCAACAGCACTTTTTAACAGAGCCAGCATATTGCCTCCACAATCCGGGTCCTCATTTTACCCACCTTGGAAGGATGGAAGGCTGAGCCGGTGGTGAGATTTGAACCGCTGACCTTCAGATCTACAGTCAGCTTCAGTGGCCTGCAGTACAGCACTCTACCTGCTGCGCCACCCCGGCTCTTAATGCAATCGCATGTCTGATTCCTATTCAGTTAATCCTCAACCTACGATCCCAATAGAGCCCCAAATTTACGTTGCTAGGTGAGACATTTGTTAAGTGAGTTTTGCTTCCATTTTATGACTTTTCTTGCTAGTAAGTGAATCAGTAACACCGTTGTTAAGTGAATCTGGTTGCCCCCCTTCATTGATCTTGCTTGTCAGAAGGTCGCAAAAGGGGATCGTGTGATCCTAAGACCAATTTCAAAGGCTAGTCGAACATTTGCGCCCGCCGTGATTAGATCTCTGGGGGGGTTGCAAGATATTATCCTGACTCAGTTTCCCTTTATCTTTAGCCATATAGGGAGATGGACAGCTGAAGTTACTGATTTATTTCTGTCCTTATAGCAGGATAATGGAAATCAATAGGTTTTGGAGCAATGTCACCGAATAGCACCCATCTGTTTGAGTTCGGTGCTGAGCCGCCCCCTCTACCAGGAACAAGACAAAGTAGATCAAAATAGATTGAAGGAATGTTTTGAAAGGAATGAATTTCTCCAGAACTGGAGAACTTTATGGCAATTTTGACCCAGTTTACCTGATATGCATTAATTTGTGCCTTTATTTGTGAACATGTACATTATCTATTCTCATGCCTAGCCATTCCAGATGGCTTCCAAATAGCTTGATGACTTTCAATAAATACAATAAAAGGGCAGTGTTTCTCAACCCTAGCTACTTAAAGATGTGTGAACTTCCTGCTCTCCCTCCCTCCCTGTCCCTCTTTCTCTCCCCTCCCTCCCTCCCTTACTTCCTCCCTCCTTCCTTCTTCTCTCTGTCTCCCTCCCCTACCTCTCCCCCTTCCTTCCTCTCCTCTTCTCCCCTCTTCCCCTCTCTCCTCCTTCTTTCCTTCTTTTCTTCCTTCCTCCGTCCCACCATCCCTCCCTCTTCCTTCTTTCTAACATTCTTCCTCTCTCCTTCCCCTCCTTCCTCCCCTCCATCCTCCCTCCCTCCCCTCCTTCTTTCCTTCTTTCCTCCCTCTCTCCCCCTTCTGTTTTTCCTTCCTTCCTTCCTCCCCCTCCTTCCTGCCATCCTTCCAACTCCCTCCCCTCCTCCCTCCCTCCCCTTACCCCTCCCCTCCCTCCCTTCATCGCTTCCTTCCACCCTTCCAATTTCCTTCCTCCCTCCCTCCCCTCCTTCCTTCTTTCCTTCTTCTCTCTCTCCCTCCTTCCTTCCCTCCTCCCTTTCTTCCTCCCTCCCTTCCCTCCTCCCTTTCCTTCTTTCCTCCCTCCCTTCCCTCCTTCTTTTCTTCTTTCCTCCCTCCCTTCCCTCCTTCTTTTCTTCTTTCCTTCCTTCCTTCCTTCCAACTTCCTCCCTCCCTCCCTTCCCCCTCCCCTCCCTCCCTCTCTTCCTTCCACCCTTCCAACTTCCCAAAATTATTCCAGCTGATTCAGGTTTGCACAGATTGCTTGCAGCAAACTGAAATTAAGTCAAGGCCATCAGTTTGGGCATCCCCACTATCCATGGATTAAAAATAAAACAGTGGCACTTTGAGTTTACCAGCAGAACAAACAGACATTGCCCAACCATTTCTGAAGGGAGCCATGCTACAACATTTTTTTCCATGTTTGATGAAAGTAGGGAATGGTTAAAGAGAAGGTGCATCTAACCCAGGGGATCCCCAAACTTGGCAACTTTAAGACTTGTGGACTTCAACTCCCAGAATTCTGGAAGTTGAAATCCACAAGTCTTAAAGTTACTATAAAGGATAAAATGTTTATCCTCTGTAACCTTCATCATGTTTTGGACCTCCACTCGTAACAGAATACCCTATGCAACTAGACTCACAATCCTAGGTTTAGAAAGCTTAGAACTACGTTGCCTTAAACACGACCTAAGCATAGCCTATAAAATCATCTGCTACAAGGACCTTCCTGTCAGCTTCAACCACAACAACACACGAACACACAACAGATACAAACTTAAAGTAAACCGCTCTAAACTCGACTGCAGGAAATACGACTTTAGTAACCGAGTAGTTGATGCATGGTACTCACTACCAGACTCTGAAGTATCATCACCTGACCCCCAAAACTTTACTCTTAGACTATCCACTGTTGACCTCTTCTGATTCCTAAGAGGTCAATAAGGGGCGTGTATAAGTGCACTAGCGTGCCTTCCGTCCTCTGTCTTAATGTTTCTCTTTTATGAGTATCATGTATATAAATATTATTATATCTTTGTTTACCACCAATACATACTGGATAAAGCAAGCAAGCAAACAAACAAATAAATAAAAATAAAATAAATAAATATTATTTTTTTTTAAAAAAGGACGCTAACCTTTATTGGTGACTTCCCAGGAGATTTCGAAGAGCAAAAGGTCTTCTACTGGTAAATCTTCACCGTCCCATTGTGGAAGGCCATTGAGGGAAGTGACCGAAAGGGATCGGACCAGAGGCATTTTTGCTCCTAGTCCTTGCTGTCTCCCGAGGCAAAGAGTCTCTGTAATGTTTGCACGGATATCTTTAAATGATAGGTCTTCCCCACTTGGTGCAGGAGGGGGCTGTGTTTACCCTAGAGAGAAAGAGAGAGTGAGAGAGAGAGAGAAAGAGATTTGACCAGGAAAAAAAAGAACAAAGGAAAAGGGGGGGAAAGGCAGGTTTTTGTATTGTTTTTTTAAAAAACAAGAATAATATTAGTAAAACTTGTCGGAAAGCTTGGCAGGGTTTTCAACAAACGGAGTAGCTTTGCAATGGCTTGACGGAGGTGTTTTTCTCCTGCCGGTTAAAAGAGGGAGCTGTAAGCCTGTGATTTTTCTCGCTTGCAGAACTGAAATGGAGAATGAGAAGGAAAGCTCCAGGGGGAAATACAATTGTAGAACTGTAGGCTAGAAAAAAAATAGAATAACAGAGTTGGAAGGGACCTTGGAGGTCTTCTAGTCCAACCCCCTGCTTAGGCAGAAAACCCTACACCACTTCAGACAGATGGTTAACCAACATCTTAAAAACTTCCAGTGTTGGAGCACTCACAACTGCTGGAGGCAAGCTGTTCCACTGATCAACCGTTCTGACTGTCAGGAAATTTCTCCTTAGTTCTAAGTTGCTTCTCTTCTTGTTTAGTTTCCACCCATTGCTTCTTGTTCTGCCCTCAGGGGCAACTGTAGAATAGAAAATAGAGCAGAGCAGAGCAGAACAGGACAGACGTTGCTCAAGCAGGAGAAAAGGCTACTGTTTATTGTTTCTGGTGGGCTTATGATAAAACAGAGAAATATAGGTAGTTCTCGATTTACAGCCATTCGTTTAGTGACCATTTAAAATTACAATTTTTTAAAGCTGAACAGCTGTGCTTTGGGCAAAGAAATAAAGGTCAATATTAACCCGAGGGTGGATGGAAGGGCTCTTTTTCAAGTGGTGGAAACGGAGAAGCCATTCAAACACGGAAACATTTGCTTTTTTTTTAATTAATATTTTTATTGATTTTTATAATGTAAAACACACACACAACATATAACATATAACATGTGCTCAGTGATCCCACCACCAGACAATCGATCATACCCCACCACCAGTTGGGGGTATTTCTTGTATAAATCATTTAAACCCAAGAGTGAAATATTTCTTTACATATTATAGAGTGATTCCAACTTGTTTTTTATAGCTTGGTCTCGGATCCTACCTATATCGTCTAACACGGAAACATTTGCAATTAAAAAAAAAAAAGGTGTTAGCACCCACAATCTGGCAATGACCAAATCGCATCGGTTGGCACCTTTGTGACGTCACCAGCAGGTCACTACCAGTTCTGGCGGTCTGAACCGATAGGAACCTACACCTGTTGAGGTTGTAACATTTTTTACATTCTACAATACTAAAAAAAGTTGGAAGTCGCTGGGATTTTCCCTTTTCATTGCCCTTCTTTTTTTCTTCCCCTCATCTAATTTTTCCAACATTTGTTTCTATCTGGGTGTTTTATCTTACACTAAAATAACAGCAAACCATATCAAGAATGACTTGCAGGATTTGGGTTGGGCTGGTCTAGAGAAAGGATGGATCAGAGGTGACATGATAGCAATATCCCCTCAGAGAGGGTTCCCAACTTGGGCATCTTCCTCGATCCACAGCTAACATTGGAACACCATCTTTCGGCTGTGGCAAGGGGGGCGTTTGCCCAGGTCCGCCTGGTGCACCAGTTGCGGCCCTATTTGGACAGGGAGTCATTGCTCACAGTCGCTCATGCTCTAATCACCTCGAGGTTTGATTACTGCAATGCTCTCTACATGGGGCTACCTTTGAAAAGTGTTCGGAAACTTCAGATCGTGCAGAACGCAGCCGCAAGAGCTATAATAGGGCTTCCTAGATTCTCCTATGTTTCTACAACACTCCGTGGCCTGCACTGGCTGCCGATCAGTTTCCGGTCACAATTCAAAGTGTTGGTAATGACCTTTAAAGCCCTACATGGCATTGGACCAGAATACCTCCGGAACCGCCTTCTACCGCGCGAATCCCAGCGGCCGATAAGGTCCCACAGAGTTGGCCTTCTCCAGGTCCCGTCGACTAAACAATGTCGTCTGGCGGGCCCCAGGGGAAGAGCCTTCTCTGTGGCAGCCCCGGCCCTCTGGAATCAACTCCCCCGGAGATCAGAATGGCCCCCACCCTCCTTGTCTTTCGCAAATTACTCAAGACCCACCTATATCGCCAGGCATGGGGGAACTGAGACACCTCCCCCAGGCTCTTATATTTTATGATTGGTATGTATGTGTTGTATGGTTTTTTAACTATTGGGGTTTTATATATATATACATATATATATATATATACAGAGCTGAAAGGATTGGATACTGTAGCCTAGAGGTTAATTCTCTGCCTTGCAAGGCAAAGGTTACAGGTTTAAGTCCCAGTGAGGGTATGGCTAGCTGATGAGGCCAAAATAAGGCTGAAATAGATCTATCCTAGTCTCCCTTAATTTTCAAATTCAGCAAAAACATGTGACATTATATATATAGGATATATCTATCCTAGTCTCCCTTAATTTTCAAATTCAGCTTAAACATGTGACATATATATATATATATATATATATATATATATATATATATATATTTGTTTTCGTAAATTTTCACGGGTATATGTATGTAGATTGTTCTGAGTTCGGGTTTTGCCCTGTGTAATATTTTGCATGTCTATGCGACGTTTCGGTGAAATCACATTCACCATCATCAGGCTGAAGTTCCAAGCTTCGTGTTGTTACAACAACACGAAGCTTGGAACTTCAGCCTGATGATGGTGAATGTGATTTCACTGAAACGTTGAAAATTAATGGAGACTAGGATAGATCTATTTTGACCTTATTTTGGCCTCATCAGCTAGCCATATTATATATATAATATTAGATTTGTTTTACTATTATGGTCTTTTGCTATTGTTGTGAGCCGCCCTGAGTCTTCGGAGAGGGGCGGCATACAAATCTAATTAATAATAATAATAATAATAATAATAATAATAATAATAATAATAATAGGGGAACGCCTTGCGTGCCTTTTGATATGGCTCCACGTGCCACCTGTGGCACCCATGCCATAGGTTTGCCATCGCTAGTATAGGGTCTCCTGGTTGAGTAGGGGGTTGGGCTAGAAGACCTCCAAGGTCCCTTCCAGCTCTATTTGGATTGAACCTACCCACGATGTTCTTGCATTGCAGACATTGATCAGCAGATGGCAATGCTGGTATTGTGCAACTCGGATGGATGCTACTCTGTTTTGTGGGAGCAAAAACGCAGGTGTCATGTTGTGTGACTAAATCCTAGATGAATGTGTGTGGACCTCGCAATTTTAGGAAGCCTACAAAAGGATGAGCGAAACAGAGTCCCCTGCACAGAAGGGCAGAGTCGGCTTTAATAGGTTGCCTAAGGAGCAGCAAGAGGACAAAGAACAAGGAAGACACACAACTTTGAAACCAGAACTTCACTAAGGTATGTTCTTTGACCTGAAGTGACCAGATACTAACTTTCGGAAGGAATAACATTAAAAATATCTCCAGATTGAATTACTCTATGCTTTTTTCCCCTCTCTGCATTTGCTGGGTTTACACTGACAAATCTTATTGATCAACTATTGAAAATTCTCTTTCTAGAGAACTTTCGTTCAGAACTTGTCCTTTGGATTGCAACTGACTCTTTCACTTCTTCTTGACTTTTTTTTAGCTTCATTATAATTTTATTTCACAATCCCATCAGTACTTTTGTCTTCATGAGCTGGACAAATTGTTTGAACTAAACTTGAAAGCTGAAAACCTCCTTGCTTGCAGCTTGCATTCTTACTTTATCCTGAATTCTTTTCATAGAGTTCATTTATTATTTATTTATTTATTTATTTTTATTAATCTATATTTATGTATTTATGTATTTACGTATTTACGTATTTACGTATTATTTACTTATTTACTTATTTACTTATTTACTTATTTACTTATTTACTTATTTACTTATTTACTTATTTACTTATTTACTTATTTACTTATTTACTTATTTACTTATTTACTTATTTACTTATTTACTTATTTACTTATTTACTTATTTACTTATTTACTTATTTACTTATTTACTTATTTACTTATTTACTTATTTACTTATTTACTTATTTACTTATTTACTTATTTACTTACTTACTTACTTATTTACTTACTTATTTATTTTGTCCAATATAATACACATTGAAGAGAATAGATATGTAATAATGTAAGTAAAGAAAAGAATAGAAGAAAAGATATAAAAGTATAGGTGAACATATTTGAAAGGAAGAACAGATAAATGAGTTCATGACTATTCTTTAAAAATCTAAAAAATGTTTGATCAACGATGACAGAAACACAAAGAATCTTTCTAGTGTCATCCCCTAACCCCCAAAATTTTACCCTTAGACTGTCCACAGTTGACCTCTCCCAATTCCTAAGAGGTCAGTGAGGGGCGTGCATAAGTGCACCAGCATGCCTTCCGTCCTCAGTCTTAATGTCTCTCTTATATTTCTACTAGCTCCATGTATACGGACTCTATTATTCCCATGGTTATTTCTTCTATACTATTCCTAATGTCTTTCCTTCTATTCTTCTATTGATGTATTTTACTGTGATTATATCCTCTGAAACCTACATTATGTATAAATAATTCTGATAGCGCCAACAAAGAACCCCCTGCCTGCCTGGATGACTGAGAATCTCAATAGACACTCAACAGAATAGCTTGTCTTCTGAATTGTGAGTGCTCCATTGCTGGAGGTTTTTAAAAAATAGAAGGACCACCATTTGAACAGGATTGTATAGGTTTTCCTTCTTTGAAGAGGGGGTGGGACTAGAAGACCTTCTGAGGGCCCTAAGGTTATTCGATGTTATATAATGGAGACATATTTAGCTGTTCATTTTTTTCTTTTCTCCAGATCCTTTCTTAGGCATTCAGACATGATTAAGCTCCTATTCTTACTGTCCTTCATGACTGTCCTCAAACAAAACAGAATTCTTGGAAAACCTGTCCACGGGGACCTCAGTTCCATCCTGAAGGCTGGCTTCTCAGGTAGGTGTTGTAGATTTGCCGTTAACCTACCTGCCTCTCGTATTTACTGACATTACACATTATTCCTGTTCTGTCTGGGTTCCCCCAGACCTCAACACCAACTGGAAAAAACAGCCAGACACTCTGGTAAAAGCAAAAGTACTTTATAGCTGGAAAAAATAAACACAGAGGAAAACCTGTTCTTCCCAACAGACAGGCTATAATACTTTACAGCAGAGTCCTGATGTCCAGACAATACAGCAAGCTTCTTGCTGGCACACCCACCCCAAGGTTTCAGTAGTCAAAGGCACAAACCAGGATTCCAAGACGCCAAAGTTCACAGCCAGGTCCCAAGACTCTCAAAGATAAAACTCCACAAGCCAGGAAGGGTGGGTCTGCCTTTTAGCCTTTCCAAAGAGCACCACACCCAAACCCAGCTGTTGCCTCTTTAATGCTGAAAGTACCTAGCCAATTGGTCCCTTCGCTGTGTAGCTCTTCTCTGTCGCAGATCAATTATGGCTTGTGCATTTTCCTCTAAGGAATCCAGGCTGCTTGCTGGGGAGAGCTCCCTCTGGGGGGACTCTGGCTGTCCTCCCTCTTCTTCAGTCTGGGATTCCTCCTCCTCGTCTGCCTGCACCTCCTGTTCCTCATCCTCTCCCTCTGAGCTGGAAACCGACAGAAGATCAGCCGTTCCCTGAGGGGCCTCAGACGGAACCACAACAATTCCCAGGTGGTTTGATTACTGCAATGCCCTCTACATGGGGCTGCCTTTGAAGAACGTTTGGAGACCAAAAAATTCCCAGAGTTTTAAGTGATTGGGGCTCACTAAGATACTGTAACATATATAATCAATCAATCAATCAATCAATCAATCAATCAATCTGTTTCACTCCAATTGGAATTCATGATAGAATAAAACTGCCATCAGCTACCACTCATCTTCCCCTGAATAAAAGAAGAATATATGAAAGAAGAAAGAACATAGACATATTTGGAGAGAGGGGGAAGGTATTGTCCAGAAAGTTACAGATCCAGTGGTTAAGACACCAGGCTAAAAACCAGGAGATTGTGAGTTCTAGTTCAACATTAGAAATGGAAGATTAGTGGGTGACTTTAAGCCAGTTCTTCACTCTTGGCAAAATCCATCTCACAGGGTTCTTGTTGGGGAGGGGGGAAAAGAAGGAAGAAGTAGTTATTTAGATATATTTACTGCCTTCAGTAATTTCTAAAAATAATGACGATAGGAAAAAAATCAATCAATCATAAAGAAATTTCACTAGGGGGAGCCGCACTTAAATTTATTTGTAAAATATCATGCTTATACTTCTTATATTCATATTAATGATTATTATTATTATTATTATTATTATTATTATTACTATTACTATTATTATTATTTATTGGATTTGTATGCCGCCCATCTCCGCAGACTCGATTTATACTTTGTCTGTAATCTTATACAGAGAGATAGTTCGCTGACAACATGTTTGACAAAATAAATAAATATAAATAATTTTAAAAAAATTAAATTTACCTGCCCTGGGATTTCTTACTTATTGCTATTCAGAATTGAAAATAGGTCATTATATACTAGGATTCCTTTTATAGAGTAGTTTTTTGTAAAAAGCTCAATGCAGGCACATCTACCACAAAGTGGGTTTTATAACTAGGTTCAGTCTGAAATTAGGTTCTCATAAAACGGGTACAATTGGATCAGAGCAGAGGGTAATGTAATCCAACATCTTATTCTCTAACGAAGAGCAGGGAGATGCTTTTAGAATTCTTTATTGGCCAAGTGTGATTGGACACACAAGGAATTTGTCTTTGGTGCATATGCTCTCAGTGTACAAAAAGAAAATATACATTTGTCAAGAATCATGAAGTACAAAAAATGTGGTATATTACTTTCTGGGCGATACTTGTAATACCCTTAAACAACTGAAAAAACTGATCTAATAAAAAGAAAGGTCAATGAAAAAGGCAACATGTAAACAAAAGAAAATAAAACACCCCCAGGAGAGAAACAAATTTAAGTTTAAGAGAAACAAATTTAAGTTTAAGAGAAATCCTTCCACCCTTCCACCTCTCACAATACTAGACAACACAGTATCAACAGTAGAGACCTTCAAATTTCTAGGTTCTATCATATCTCAAGACCTAAAATGGTCACCTAACATCAAAAACATCATCAAAAAAGCACAACAAAGAATGTTCTTTCTGCGCCAGCTCAGGAAGCTCAAACTGCCCAAGAAGCAGTTCTACAGAGGAATCATTGAGTCTGTCATCTGCACCTCTATAACTGTCTGGTTTGGTGCTGCAACCCAACAGGACTGACAGACTTCAGAGGATAATCAGAATTGCAGAAAAAACAATTGCTGCCAATCTGCCTTCCATTGAGGACCTGTATACTGCACGAGTCAAAAAGAGGGCGGGTAAAATATTTACTGACCCCTCACATCCTGGACACAAATTGTTTCAACTCCTACCCTCAAAACGTCGCTACAGAGCACTGCACACCAAGACAACTAGACACAAGAACAGTTTTTTCCCGAACGCCATTACTCTACTAAACAAATAATTCCCTCAACACTGTCAGACTTTCTACTAAATCTGCACTTCTATTCTACTAGTTTTTCTCATCATTCCTATCACCCATTTCCTCCCATGTTGACTGTATGACTATAACTTGTTGCGTATATCCTAAGATTTTTATTAATATTGCTTCTTCATTGCTTATTTGACCCCTATGACAATCATTAAGTGTTGCACCACATGATTCTTGACAAATGTATATTTTATTTTATGTACGTTGAGAGCATATGCACCAAGACAAATTCCTTGTGTGTCCAATCACACTTGGCCAATAAAATTCTATTCTATTCTATTCTATTTAATTTGTGTGCATTGTTTAATGTCTTCTTAAATTGGCCATGCTCATCTAACCTATCCAGTCACATGACCACCCAGACGGTCCACCCTCCCGCAACAGTCTGAGGTACTGTGAATTGCCCCGTTTTAAAAGATTGAGGACCCCTGCCTTACCGTGCCCTGCCTTCTTGCCCTACATTGCATAGGACCAGAATACCTTCGGGACAGCCTTCCGCCGCACGAATCCCAGCGACCGATCAGGTCCCACAGAGAGTTGGCCTTCTCTGGGTCCCGTTGACAAAACAATGTTGTCTGGAAGGCCACAGGAGAAGAGCCTTCTCTGTGGCGGCCCCGGCTGTCTGGATTCAACTCCCTCCAGAGATCAGGGCTGCCTCCACCCTCCTTGCCTTTCGCAAACTAATATTTACTGACCCCTCACATCCTGGACACAAACTGTTTCAACTCCTACCCTCAAAACGTTGCTACAGAGCACTGCACACCAAGACAACTAGACACAAGAACAGTTTTCCCCCGAACGCTATCACTCTACTAAACAAATAATTCCCTCAACACTGTCGGACTTTCTACTAAATCTGCACTTCTATTCTACTAGTTTTTCTCATCATTCCTATCACCCATTTCCTCCCATGTTGACTGTATGACTGTAACATGTTGCTTATATCCTAAGATTTTTATTAATATTGCTTCTTCATTGCTTATTTGAACCCTATGACAATCATTAAGTGTCGTACCACTTAATGAACTCAATCTGTATAGTCTGCAGGACAGAAGGAAAAGTGGGGACATGATCGAAACATTTAAATATGTTAAAGGGTTAAATAAGGTTCAGGAGGGAAGTGTTTTTTTAATAGGAAAGTGAACACAAGAACAAGGGGACACAATCTGAAGTTAGTTGGGGGAAAGATCAAAGGCAACATGAGAAAATATTATTTTACTGAAAGAGTAGTAGATCCTTGGAATAAACTTCCAGCAGACGTGGTTGGTAAATCCACAGTAACTGAATTTAAACATGCCTGGGATAAATATATATCCATTGTAAGATAAAATACAGGAAATAGTATAAGGGCAGACTAGATGGACCATGAGGTCTTTTTCTGCCATCAGTCTTCTATGTTTCTATGATTCTTGACAAATGTATATTTTATTTTATGTACACTGAGAGCATATGCACCAAGACAAATTCCTTGTGTGTCCAATCACACTTGGCCAATAAAATTCTATTCTATTCTATTCTGAAAACCCACCTCTGCCACCAGGCTTGGGGGACATAACTGACCCTTAGCTGTTTCATTTTATGTATGGTTTAATTGGTATGACTGTTTTTATAATTGGGTTTTTATAATTGTTTTTAATACTGTATTAGATTTGTGCTTTAGTCTTCGGAGAGGGGTGGCATACATGCCTAATAAATTATTATTAATTTTATTATTATTATTATTCTCCAACTGAATCTCCTTTCCTAGATCCACCTCCTGAATGGCAGAAAAAGAGGAATTCCTATTACGCGACCCAAGACTCTGAAGAGCCCAACCAAGCTGATCCGACCAGCCTTTGCTATTTTATCCAGGAAAGCGAGACAGAAAGCCAGATCTCGTGTAGGCTCCGGTTCACCCGGAGTAAATTCAACTTCAATTCTTTTGGACTCCGATTCGGAAAACGCCAGGGGTCTCCCTTAGCCGGAGATGGACAACGGGCTTCTCGAAACCATGGGGAAATCGTGGACACCCTGTTCAAGGCCAACCTGCAGAGGAGATCGGCTCCGTGTGATGACGGTTCCAAAGACAATTGTTTAATTTCGAAAAGCCGGTTTTAGGTCCGTGATCACAAACGGTGGCTCTCTAAAGTGACATTTGGGGAAGGCAATTCCCATCACAAACTCATTAACCCTGGTTTCTAGTCCCTGGATATTCAGTGCAGGTAGTCCTTGAGTTACGGCCACAATTAGAAGCAGAATTTCCATTGTTTAGCGTTGCAGTCGTAGGTGGTTTGTGACCAGTGATGGGCTGCACTTACCTTGTATGCCGAGATGCCTCCGGGCGAGTGGTGAATGTGGGAAGGTGGGTGATGGGCATGGACTCATGGGCAGGGGTCAGGCATGCATGCCTGCCATGTCCTGTATACACGCGCTTGAATCCCAGCATGTTTCTGCTTCTGCGTATACGCAGGAAGCCAAACCTCACAAGGGGACGGGTGCATAAGATTTCGGCTTTTTTTTTTTTGCTTCCGGGCATATACCAAAAAAAAAATTGACAATATCTCCCACACCCACGTTCTTGTGTGATTTTGCTTCCTGTACATGCGCAGAAGCAGAAACACGATGGGATGCACATGCACGCATGCAGGAAAACAGAAGCTGTGCGCACAGCGCAACTTTAGCTACCAATGCACCGTCCTTGTTTTTTAAAAAAAATATATTTTATTAGTTTTTGCACACACATAACACAATACAAACAACATACAACAGTGCTCTGTGCATGTGTCCCATCATCCGACTAAACATACATTCCCCACCACCAATTGGGGGGGGGGTGTTTCAATTATTTACGAGTATATATTCTGTTATTTCCTCAGCTCTGATTTGAAATTATTTACAATTCAAAGAGTGATTTGAGTTTATTTTTCACCTTTTCGTCACAAATTTTACTTAGCATATAATCCCGCACCTTCTCCCATCGTTCCATCAGTTTCTCCAGTTTGTTTTCATTAAAGTTGTTTAATCTTATTTCCATAATTTCAAAGTGAATGTGGTCCACCATGCACCATCCTTATCTGTATTGATAGCAACCCAATACTGTTGGGTGAGCACGCCTCTTGGGTTTGTGCCAATTTTTATTTTTTTAAAAAATAGAAGCCAAAAACAAGATGGCAGCGCATGTACAGAAAAAATAATAATAATAAACAATTCCAAAAAGAGAGGAGATGGTAGTGCCGACGGACTGACACCGACCGAACCATTTCTGTAATGTTAGCATGATGTCACCAGAAGTTTGCTACCGGTTTGGGCGAATTAGTCTGAACCATGAGGAACTCACCTCTGAGCTGTAAGTGCGAGGACCTGTCATAAGTAACTTTTTTTCCAATGCCGTCATAAATTAGAGCAATCGCTAAACAAGTGGTTGTAAGTCAAGGACAACATAAACTGTATGTATTCAGTTTTTTCTAAATCCGAAACATATCCTGTTGGTAAGACTCAGTTTTAAACGTTTGTTTCAAAATATATTAAAATGCTGACCGCTTGCTCAGTGTCCCTTACAGTCAGGTATGTTTGTTCAAATAGAGATTAAAACATGTAACCCAGGCATGCAGTTTAATAAACTTCAATATCTCAATAGTGCACATGAAACTGTTGACATCCATTTCTTTTGGGAAAAGAGTGCAAATCCTGCTTTCTCTATCTGATATCTTTGGAGCTGCCTAAATAACACCATCCTTGTTCTGTCTGGGCTTGGTAGCGGTGAATAAAAAGCCACACACAAGGTCTCAAACTTTAAGATCGATATAATGTACAAAATGTCACCCAGCCATGATCAGGAACGTTGTTTGCCACACCCTTTCTCTAAAGCTGTCTCTCATATACTGGCAAGGTGTAGCCAGTGATGGACTCCTACGGGTACATTTGGTACACAGAACTGGTAGAAAAATTTTGGTCAGTTACGAAGAACCAATAGAAAACTTTTGAATTTTTTTTCTTTTTTTCTCTTCTGTGTTCTGGGTGTTTTTCATATCGCAGTAAATGAAGTTGAATGTGTATAATTTTAGAAAAGCTGTGCGTGTGTGTGTGTACGAATAATTTATATAGTAGATAATATATATTTTTGTGTGCCTGTGTGTACTATGTATGTACAGATATGGTATATATACATAGAACTAAATAGTATATTTTGGATGTTCAGTAATAGTAAATAGAGAGGGAAATTATATCTTTTTGAGGAGAGGCCAGGCCAGGCACACTAACCCTAACCCTAACCCTTGACATGAGTGACATCAAGTTGGCCACCTTTAAGCCAGTCACATGTCCTTTAAGCCACCCCCAGTCACATGACCATCAAGCCACTCCCACCTGACCACCTGGCCAGCAAGCCACACCCACAAAATAAGCCACACCCACAGTGCGGTAGTCAAAAAATTTCCAGCTCTTCACTAGGTGTGACCAAGTGTCCCATAGATCTACTAACGCCAACAACCCTTCCTTCTTAGATATTCGTGTCTTGACCGCGTTCTCCTGACTCTTGCATCTAATTTATTTATTTATTTATTAGATTTGTATGCTGCCCCTCTCCGTAGACTCGGGGCAGCTAACAATAATAAAAACAGCATATAACAAATCTAATATTTAAAATAACTAAGAAAAACCTTATTAAAAACCAAACAAGCACACACACAAACATACCATGTATAAATTGTATAGGATATTTCAGTTCCCCCATGCCTGATGACAGAGGTGGGTTTTAAGGAGCTTACGAAAGGCAAGGAGGGTGGGGGCAATTCTGATCTCTGGGAGGAGCTGGTTCCAGAGGGCCGCGGCCGCCACAGAGAAGGCTTTTCCCCTGGGTCCCGCCAATCGACATTGTTTTGTCGACGGGACCTGGAGACGGCCAACTCTGTGGGACCTAACTGGTCGCTGGGATTCGTGCGGCAGAAGGTGGTCCCGGAGATATTCTGGTCCGATGCCATGAAGGGCTTTATAGGTCATAACCAACACTGTGAATTGTGACCGGAAACTGATCAGCAACCAATGCAGACTGCGGAGTGTTGGTGTAACATGGGCATATTTAGGAAAGCCCATGTTCTGCACGATCTGAAGTTGGAGAGGGGGAGCTCCTCCCGATTCCCCCTCGTCCTCTGACTCACTAAGTCCCATAACTGGGGTTGCTACAGTCTCTGGTGGTTCCCCAGACTCCAATTCCCCTTCACTCTCAGACTCAGATGTCCTGCGATGTCAGTACTTCTCCGTTTCCTGGTCTTTGAAATCCGTGACCAGCTGAACCAGACATGGACCACTCACAACAACCCCTAATTTGAAAATGCATCACGATGAGGACAAAAGAGTGCACTTGTTTGCATATTAATGGTGCATGGTAATAAGTCCCTTGCGTGCTTCTATTTCTTTCCCTTCTCTTTTTCCTTGGACGTTTCCATGCAGGGTTTTTTTGCTTTATTCGCATTGTAATTCCACTACTGAATGACCTCACACCGTTGTTCTTCTTGGCTGGCTTAAGCTGACCTAATTCTGGCACAACTGCAGCACGTCTAAAAATAAAAACTGCCTTGAAGTGGAATGGCACTGTTCTTTAACAGAAAATGTTATTGTTTTCTTGGCAATAATGCAGAAGCGTTACAGTGTTCCCTCGATTTTCGCGGGGGATGCGTTCCGAGACCGCCCGCAAAAGTCGAATTTCCGCGAAGTAGAGATGCGGAAGTAAATACACTATTTTTGGCTATGAACAGTGTCACAAGCCTTCCCTTAACACTTTAAACCCCTAAATTACAATTTCCCATTCCCCTAGCAACCTTTAGATCCGGGGTCCTCAAACTTGTCAACTTTAAGGCTTATGGACTTCAACTCCCAGAATTCTCCAGCCGGCATAGCATAGCATAGCTGGCTGGAGAATTCTGGGAGTTGAAGTCCAGAAGTCTTAAAGTTGACAAGTTTGAAGGCCTCTGCTTTAGATTATTACTCACCATGTTTATTTATTAAAGTTTCTTTTTTTAAAAAATTATTAAAGGTGGAGGAAAGTTTGGCAATGAAATATGATGTCATCGGGCAGGAAAAACCGTGGTATAGGGGGGAAAACCCGCAAAGTATTTTTTAATTAATGTTTTTGAAAAAACGTGGTATAGGCTTTTCGCAAAGTTCGAACCCGCGAAAATCGAGGGAACACTGTATTCCCGTTCAGAGCTGAAGAAACAGCTTGGTCTTCAAAGAAAAACCAGACTAGTCCAGTTGCCTCTTGAAAAAGCGTCTTTGGGACAACCGTGGCCTGGATGACTGAGAATCCGCCATAAACAATGCAAAAGCAATTTATTTTTCATGACTTTTTTCAACATCTTCATCTAGCTTTCACCCTGTGCCTCACCAGATCCTTCCTTCCTTTCCCTCCCTGCCTTTTAATCCCTTGTAGCTTCCTTCCTTCTTTTTAAATAAATATTTTTATTAATTTTTATAATACAGTAACAATAGAACTTACACACAACGTATAACAATGTGCTCAGTGTTAAGTGCCTGCCACCAAACAACATTCATACCCCTCCACCAAAATGGGGGCATATTTTGTATATACCATTTTAACTCAAGAGCAATATATCCATTTACATATTATAAAGGGATTCTAATTTATTCTTTATAACTTGGTCTCGAATTCTACTGACCACATATCCTCTTACCTTGTCCCAATGTCCCATCAGTTCCTGCCGATTGGTTTCATTAGCCGAATTCATCCTCTTATCCATAATCTCAAACTGAGTGTGATCCACTGTTACCAATTTTGTATTGTCCTTCCTTCCTTCCTCTCCCTGCCTTTTAATTCCTTGTCTCTCCCTCCCTTCCTTCCCCTCCCTGCCTTAATTCCTTGTCCCTTCCTTCCTTCCCCTCCCTGCCTTTTAATTCCTTGTCCCTTCCTTCCTTCCCCTCCCTGCCTTTTAATTCCTTGTCTCTTCCTTCCTTCCCCTCCCTGCCTTTTAATTCCTTGTCTCTTCCTTCCTTCCCCTCCCTGCCTTTTAATTCCTTGTCTCTTCCTTCCTTCCCCTCCCTGCCTTTTAATTCCTTGTCTCTTCCTTCCTTTCCCTCCCTGCCTTTTAATTCCTTGTCTCTTCCTTCCTTCCCCTCCCTGCCTTTTAATTCCTTGTCCCTTCCTTCCCCTCCCTGCCTTTTAATTCCTTGTCCCTTCCTTCCTTCCCCTCCCTGCCTTAATTCCTTGTCCCTTCCTTCCTTCCCCTCCCTGCCTTTTAATTCCTTGTCCCTTCCTTCCTTCCCCTCCCTGCCTTTTAATTCCTTGTCTCTTCCTTCCTTCCCCTCCCTGCCTTTTAATTCCTTGTCTCTTCCTTCCTTCCCCTCCCTGCCTTTTAATTCCTTGTCTCTTCCTTCCTTCCCCTCCCTGCCTTTTAATTCCTTGTCTCTTCCTTCCTTTCCCTCCCTGCCTTTTAATTCCTTGTCTCTTCCTTCCTTCCCCTCCCTGCCTTTTAATTCCTTGTCTCTTCCTTCCTTCCTCTCCCTGCCTTTTAATTCCTTGTCTCTTCCTTCCCCTCCCTGCCTTTTAATTCCTTGTCCCTTCCTTCCCCTCCCTGCCTTTTAATTCCTTGTCCCTTCCTTCCCCTCCCTGCCTTTTAATTCCTTGTCCCTTCCTTCCTTCCTCTCCCTGCCTTTTAATTCCTTGTCTCTTCCTTCCTTCCCCTCCCTGCCTTTTAATTCCTTGTCCCTTCCTTCCTTCCTCTCCCTGCCTTTTAATTCCTTGTCCCTTCCTTCCTTCCTCTCCCTGCCTTTTAATTCCTTGTCCCTTCCTTCCTTCCTCTCCCTGCCTTTTAATTCCTTGTCCCTTCCTTCCTTCCTCTCCCTGCCTTTTAATTCCTTGTCTCTTCCTTCCTTCCCCTCCCTGCCTTTTAATTCCTTGTCCCTTCCTTCCTTCCCCTCCCTGCCTTTTAATTCCTTGTCCCTTCCTTCCCCTCCCTGCCTTTTAATTCCTTGTCTCTCCCTTCCTTCCTCTCCCTGCCTTTTAATTCCTCGTTTCTTCCTTCCTTCCCCTCCCTGCCTTTTAATTCCTTGTCCCTTCCTTCCTTCCCCTGCCTGCCTTTTAATTCCTTGTCTCTCCCTTCCTTCCTCTCCCTGCCTTTTAATTCCTTGTCTCTTCCTTCCTTCCCCTCCCTGCCTTTTAATTCCTTGTCCCTTCCTTCCCCTCCCTGCCTTTTAATTCCTTGTCCCTTCCTTCCTTCCCCTCCCTGCCTTTTAATTCCTTGTCCCTTCCTTCCCCTCCCTGCCTTTTAATTCCTTATCCCTTCCTTCCTTCCCCTGCCTGCCTTTTAATTCCTTGTCTCTTCCTTCCTTCCTTCCCCTGCCTGCCTTATAATTCCTTGTCTCTTCCTTCCTTCCTTCCCCTCCCTGCCTTTTAATTCCTTGTCTCTTCCTTCCTTCCCCTCCCTGCCTTTTAATTCCTTGTCTCTTCCTTCCTTTCCCTCCCTGCCTTTTAATTCCTTGTCTCTTCCTTCCTTCCCCTCCCTGCCTTTTAATTCCTTGTCCCTTCCTTCCCCTCCCTGCCTTTTAATTCCTTGTCCCTTCCTTCCTTCCCCTCCCTGCCTTAATTCCTTGTCCCTTCCTTCCTTCCCCTCCCTGCCTTTTAATTCCTTGTCCCTTCCTTCCTTCCCCTCCCTGCCTTTTAATTCCTTGTCTCTTCCTTCCTTCCCCTCCCTGCCTTTTAATTCCTTGTCTCTTCCTTCCTTCCCCTCCCTGCCTTTTAATTCCTTGTCTCTTCCTTCCTTCCCCTCCCTGCCTTTTAATTCCTTGTCTCTTCCTTCCTTTCCCTCCCTGCCTTTTAATTCCTTGTCTCTTCCTTCCTTCCCCTCCCTGCCTTTTAATTCCTTGTCTCTTCCTTCCTTCCTCTCCCTGCCTTTTAATTCCTTGTCTCTTCCTTCCCCTCCCTGCCTTTTAATTCCTTGTCCCTTCCTTCCCCTCCCTGCCTTTTAATTCCTTGTCCCTTCCTTCCCCTCCCTGCCTTTTAATTCCTTGTCCCTTCCTTCCTTCCTCTCCCTGCCTTTTAATTCCTTGTCTCTTCCTTCCTTCCCCTCCCTGCCTTTTAATTCCTTGTCCCTTCCTTCCTTCCTCTCCCTGCCTTTTAATTCCTTGTCCCTTCCTTCCTTCCTCTCCCTGCCTTTTAATTCCTTGTCTCTTCCTTCCTTCCCCTCCCTGCCTTTTAATTCCTTGTCCCTTCCTTCCTTCCTCTCCCTGCCTTTTAATTCCTTGTCCCTTCCTTCCTTCCTCTCCCTGCCTTTTAATTCCTTGTCCCTTCCTTCCTTCCCCTCCCTGCCTTTTAATTCCTTGTCTCTTCCTTCCTTCCTCTCCCTGCCTTTTAATTCCTTGTCTCTTCCTTCCTTCCCCTCCCTGCCTTTTAATTCCTTGTCCCTTCCTTCCTTCCCCTCCCTGCCTTTTAATTCCTTGTCCCTTCCTTCCCCTCCCTGCCTTTTAATTCCTTGTCTCTCCCTTCCTTCCTCTCCCTGCCTTTTAATTCCTCGTTTCTTCCTTCCTTCCCCTCCCTGCCTTTTAATTCCTTGTCCCTTCCTTCCTTCCCCTGCCTGCCTTTTAATTCCTTGTCTCTCCCTTCCTTCCTCTCCCTGCCTTTTAATTCCTTGTCTCTTCCTTCCTTCCCCTCCCTGCCTTTTAATTCCTTGTCCCTTCCTTCCCCTCCCTGCCTTTTAATTCCTTGTCCCTTCCTTCCTTCCCCTCCCTGCCTTTTAATTCCTTGTCCCTTCCTTCCCCTCCCTGCCTTTTAATTCCTTGTCCCTTCCTTCCTTCCCCTCCCTGCCTTAATTCCTTGTCCCTTCCTTCCTTCCCCTCCCTGCCTTTTAATTCCTTGTCTCTTCCTTCCTTCCTCTCCCTGCCTTTTAATTCCTTGTCTCTTCCTTCCCCTCCCTGCCTTTTAATTCCTTGTCCCTTCCTTCCCCTCCCTGCCTTTTAATTCCTTGTCCCTTCCTTCCCCTCCCTGCCTTTTAATTCCTTGTCCCTTCCTTCCTTCCTCTCCCTGCCTTTTAATTCCTTGTCTCTTCCTTCCTTCCCCTCCCTGCCTTTTAATTCCTTGTCCCTTCCTTCCCCTCCCTGCCTTTTAATTCCTTATCCCTTCCTTCCTTCCCCTGCCTGCCTTTTAATTCCTTGTCTCTTCCTTCCTTCCTTCCCCTGCCTGCCTTATAATTCCTTGTCTCTTCCTTCCTTCCTTCCCCTGCCTGCCTTTTAATTCCTTGTCTCTTCCTTCCTTCCTTCCCTTTCTTTCTCTCTCCCTGCTTCTTGCTTCCCTCCTAGTCTAGGTTACCTAGTCACCTTACGGTGAGACTAGAACTCCCAATCTCCTTGTGATTGGCCAAAGGTCACTGAATCAGCTTTTATGCGTAGGGTGGGACTGTCTGACCTAAGCACAAAATGGACACAGAAGGGGGAAAAAAATGAACATGAAACCAGAATGGGAGCACACACGAAAGAGCTGGTTTTATTTGTTCGGAACACCTGCATTTACAACACGGTGGATCTTAGCGATGGTGGAAGGAAGCTGGTACCCTTTTCAAGATGTTTACTGGAAGCTCGGCTATGGAGTTAACACAGAAGTGTTGGCTTAACACTGCTTGTCTTCTTGTTTACGGAGAACGAAAGCATCTCTAAGCGCCTACAGGTCCTTGAGGTCCTTCTGGACGTTCCACAACGTAGAGGCGCTGTTCTGGAGTTGCGTCACCTCGTTATCCTTCAGCTTCTGGTTGATCACGCTGGTCAAGCCCACGGATCCCAGCACGCAAGGAAGGCTCAGGAACACTTCGTTTTCAATGCCGTACATACCCTGCCGCCAAAAATGAGAGAATTAGAAAATCCCCTGGCCTCCAGCTTCACCGGAAAGTGCCATCACTGTTGACTACGTAGGGATTTTAGGCTGATTCCCTCTTTAACTCCACTCCCGGGCTCTCTGCTGTTCTTCCTACACTGATGTAATTGTTTTTAGAATAGAATAGAATAGAACAGTAGAGACCTTCAAATTTCTAGGTTCTATCATATCTCACGACCTAAAATGGTCACCTAACATCAAAAACATCATCAAAAAAGCACAACAAAGAATGTTCTTTCTGCGCCAGCTCAGGAAGCTCAAACTGCCCAAGGAGCTGCTAATACAGTTCTACAGAGGAATCATTGAGTCTGTCATCTGCACCTCTATAACTGTCTGGTTTGGTGCTGCAACCCAACAGGACCGACACAGACTTCGGAGGATAATCAGAACTGCAGAAAAAACAATTGCTGCCAACCTGCCTTCCATTGAGGACCTGTATACTGCACGAGTCAAAAAGAGGGCGGGGAAAATATTTACTGACCCCTCACATCCTGGACACAAATTGTTTCAACTCCTACCCTCAAAACGTCGCTACAGAGCACTGCACACCAAGACAACTAGACACAAGAACAGTTTTTTCCCAAACGCCATCACTCTACTAAACAAATAATTCCCTCAACACTGTCAGACATTCTACTAAATCTGCACTTCTATTCTACTAGTTTTTCTCATCATTCCTATCACCCATTTCCTCCCATGTTGACTGTATGACTGTAACTTGTTGCTTATATCCTAAGATTTTTATTAATATTGCTTCTTCATTGCTTATTTGACCCCTATGACAATCATTAAGTGTTGTACCACATGATTCTTGACAAATGTATATTTTATTTTATGTACGCTGAGAACATATGCATCAAGACAAATTCCTTGTGTGTCCAATCACACTTGGCCAATAAAAATTCTATTCTAGAATAATTTATTGGCCAAGTGTGATTGGACACACAAGGAATTTGTCTTTGGTGCATATGCTCTCAAGTGTACTTAAAAGAAAATATACATTTGTCAAGAATCATGAGACACAACAATTAAATGATTGTCATAGGGACCAAATAAGCAACAAGGAAACAATCAATCTTAATATAAATCTTAAGGATACAAGCAACAAGTTACAGTCATACATTCAAGTTGCCCCTTATTTTTCATGAAAATAAAGTGAGATCCAAGGAAACATTCATGCTGGCAAGAGTTTGTCACTATAACCTTACAATTAAAGTAGACCTTACAGGCTGACTCCCCTTTCCTCAATCCTAACCCATTTCTCTCTATACTCATTAAATTTCTATATTTATCTCTATATTCACCTGAAACAGGGATCTCCAAAGATGGCGACCTTGTTTGACTTCAATTCCCAGCATTCCCCAGCCAGCACTGCTGGCTGGAGAATTCTGGGAATTGAAGTCCCCAAGTCTTAAAGTCCCCAAGTTTGGAGACCCCCCCCTGACCTAAAACAAAGGGAAGATAGAAGTATATCAAGAACGGAAACTACCGCCATCTCACACCGCCCCTTACCTTAACCATGGTAGACACTGGGTGGACTCGAGAAAGGTTCTTCAATATGGTTTCTAGAAGATCAGCCACACTAAAGCCAATGGCCCAGTTGGTGTAGCCTTTCAGTCTGATCACTTCATAAGCACTATTGGAAACACAAGAGGAAGCAGAGGTCAGCTTGGTCAAGAAGAAACAAAAAGTTCTAAAGTCTGGAGAAGTATCTGAAATCGCCCTTGTCAAAGGAGACAAATGGCCGACGTCGTTTTCAAGGAAGGAAAATTCAAGGAAGGAATCCACGAAAGGAGAAACTAACCATCTGCTATATCCTTCCCCTTTCCCCCCAACATCTGCTGGTCTACAGCAGGGGTCCCCAACCAGTACCGGGCCGCGGGGCATGTTGCACTGGTCCGTGGAGTCAGCAGCTGCCGGCCCTCATGCCGCCACCCCCTCCCTCCAGCGCTTCGCCTCCCGCCGGGCAAGAGGCCTTGGGAGGCAGGTTCTGCTGGCCACAGGACGATGGATGGGACAGAGGGGCGGGAAGGACTGAGAGGCTCAAGCCTCTCTTGGCTTCTGCCACGGGGCGCTTTTGCGTTTTTGGCTGGGGGGAGGCAGGAGGGCCAGCCTGACCCCCTCTCTCCAGCGCTTAGCTCCCGCTGGGCAAGAGGGCTTGGGAGGCAGGTTCTGCCGGCCACAGGACGATGGCGGGAAAGAGGGGCGGGGAGGACCAGCACCCCCATGCTTAATCCCGCCCCCAACCACGCCCCTTTCCGCCCCCACTGGGCCGTAGAAAAATTGTCTTGCTGAAACTGGTCCCTGGTGGAAAAAACGTTGGGGACCACTGGTCTACAGGACAGAAAAGAGGCAGCCACAAAGCATTCTTTCCAGTGGTTCAAGGACAATTATGTCCACCCACTGGAGCCGGAATCAGAGGAAGGGCTGGCCACACTGGCACAATCTGAGTGGGCAATGTGACAGGTTTGTGGGTGGGGGACTGTTGTGGTTAGCTCTGGCCCAGCTCTTGCCCCAAGGAATTTGCATGTGGATGTGGGGGAGACATCCACATGCCGCAGGCCTGTTTTGCTCCCGATAGAATCTGCCGACGAAGCCTCCTCTGACCAAGGAAGCATGAGTGACAGGGAAGAGGGGAGTTTGGCAGACAGCCCGGGAGGAGATCAATCATCTGTATCATCCTTGGATTCTGAACAAGAATTAATGACACATTCACGCATGCGTAGAGTGATGCATAGGAGACAACAACTGAAGGATTATTACAAGAGAAAATGAGGCCACCTGTGGTTGGGTGGGGCTCCAGTAATTAGGGCTTCTGCTATAAATAGCAGCGTGTGGGTTTGGCCGTTAGCAAAGAGTATCTGATCACAGTTCTTCAGGAATCGTGTGTTGCTGTTTTCTGGACTTTGTTGATTTTTCACGCCTTTGAAACCAAAGCAGAGCAATGTGTGTGTGTGTGTGTGTGTGTCTCACTTCGTTGGAAGAAGGGGTGTAAGGTTTCTTCACAGCTGCTAGCTAAGTACTTAATGACTGCTTAAGGGAAATTGTACAGTCTACTTGATTGTTTTGGGACGAGTGCTATTTGTAATACAAAAAGAGTGCTTAGTTTATTTTGACTTTTGTGATAAAGAACATTGTTTTGAATTTTCAAACATGTGTGTGTCTGAAATTTGTACCCTTGAATTTTCGGGAGGCTCCTACAGAGAGCCCGGCAGAACAGGGACAAGAGATGCGAACTTTCAACAGAGTGGTGTCAGGATGGCTCTGGAAATAAATTGGAACTTTGAGGAATACTTTGACTCACGATTCTGATTTAGTTCGGAGGTTACCTGGGAATCTTGACACTAGTTGTGAAAATGAAAACATAATTTTTTTTAAGGACTGGCTTATGCGCAGGTAGCACATTTTCCGAGGTATATTGGTTAAAAATTTTGAGCTTTATCTGCAGATGGTCTTATCCAGAGGTATAAATACTTTCTGTCCAAGAGAATCAATATTTTGTTTTGTTTTGTCTGTTGCTTCCATAACTCCACCGCGCCATACCTCTCAACCACCTGCTTGTGGACTTTCTTCCATTCTTCTGGATCTTGGTCAGTCCCCATTTGTGGGTTCAGTTCCTGCAGAGAAACACCTGCTACGTTGACCCCACTCCAGATCGGTACTGAAAGAGTTAAAAGAAAATGTACTGCGATGTAATATACATTCAAACAATGCCATTATGTTTCGGTGAAATTATCATTTTTGGTTTCCAAACACAGCAATGTGTGGATTTTAGCTCCCAGAATTCCCCAGCTAGCATGGAGAGTTGAAATCCACTGATCTTAAAAATGCCAAATTTGAAAAAACACAGGCATTCCTTAATTTATGTCCAATTGTTTATTTGACTGTTCAAACCACAGAAGATCCCCTCCAGCCTTAAATAACACACTTTCAAAATTACAACACCTTCTTCCCACCTGTCATGTGATTCCCATTTTGGGTGCTTGGCAACTGGACTGCCTCTGTGGCTATTTGCAGCATGCTGTGGTCACGTGACTGCTGTTTATGGGTTTTTTGGGGGTGGCGGAAAGTATGACTCTTAACTCATTTTTTACTTTCCTGATTTAGTGGCATGAGATATCAGAATGAAAGTTCAGGAAGAAATGATTCTGATCACATTAAGAATTGTTTTTTGATTTTTTTTAAAAAAATAAAGTTTTTGAACAGTTTTAAAAGCATATAAATACAAATATATATACAAAACCTACATTCAAGACACAAGATAACAAAACCTAAACAGTTAATAGTGATATTCACTTAGCAGCATTGCCTGTCGATATTCCCTGTGTATCTATATCACTTAGAGGGGCGGGATACAAATCTAATAAATTATTATTATTATTATTATTATTATTATTATTATTATTAGTTAACTTATCTATACTCATATATTTCTTAAACTCCAACCCATTACAATTTTTTTCTGTCATTTAACATCTTGTCTAAATCTATCTACCTTTCACCTTATATCCTAAATGCATAACTGATTATTTAAATTTGCTTTTGTGTTCCAAACATTTATTCCATATTTAGTAACATAAGATATAATGTCTTGGTAAGGCCACACTTGGAATACTGCCTCCAGTTTTGGTCGACTCGATGTAAAAAGGATGTTGGGACTCTAGAAAGAGTGCAGAGAAGAGCAACAAAGATGATTACGGGACCGGAGGCTTAAAATGAAGAACGGTTGCAGGAACTGGGCATGGCTAGTTTAATGAAAAGAAGGACCAGTGGAGACATGATAGCAGTGTCCCAATATTTCAGGGGTTGCCACAAAGAAGTGGGAGTCAAGCTATTCTCTAAAGATCCTGAGGATAGAATAAGAAGCAATGGGTGGAAACTAAATAAGGAGAGAAGCAACCTAGAACTAAGGAGAATTTTCCTGACAGTTAGAACAATTGATCAGTGGAACAGCTGGCCTCCAGAAGTTGTGAATGCTCCAACACTGGAAGTTTTTAAGATGTTGGATAACCATTCGTCTGAAGTGGTGTAGGGTTTCCTGCCTAAGCAGGGGGTTGGACTAGAAGACCTCCATGGTTGTTGTTGTTGTTGTTATTATTATTATTATCATCATCATCATCATCATCATCATCATCATCATCATTTATACCGCCAGGCATGGGGGAGTTAAGATATTCCTTCCCCCTAGGCCATTACAAGTTATGCATGGTATGTTTGTGTGTATGTTTGGTTTTATAATAGGGGTTTTTAGTTGTTTTTTATTATTGTATTGTACATGTTGTGTTTATTATTGTTATTAGCCGCCCTGAGTCTGCGGAGAGGGGCGGCATACAAATCCAATAAATTATTATTTATTATTATTATTATTATTATTATTATTATTATTATTTCAGAATGAAAGTTCAGGAAGAAGTTTTTCTGATCACATTAGGAATTGCTTTTTGCTGCGTAAAGGAAACCAATGGTAGGTCAACTTCGATGCCTTCTAGAATTTTGCGTTTCAACTCCCACGAGCGTCTTATCTGAAATGATCCCTAGAGCAAGGGATTGTGGGAGATGTAGTGTGGGAAAGTGTCAAACTGCCTGCACTGCAAGACTTCCAGGAAAAGTAAGGTCTACTTACCACTGGAATCGCCATGTTCTCCCAAGACCCAACCGTGACAGCTGGAGGGATGGATGTCCAGTTTTTCTGCCATCAAAAAGCGGAACCGAGCAGAATCGAGGTTACAACCGCTGCCGATGATGCGATGCTTCGGCAGGCCGCTAAGTTTCCATGTGACATAGGTCAGGATGTCCACTGGAGAAGGGAAGACAGACAGACAGACTGAAGGATGGATCCCGCCAAGCATCTGTTTAAGATGGCAGCATTGGGTGGCGTACGCGGGCACGTCTGTTGCACACGGGCGCGATTCAGGTTCCTGTACATGCACAAAAGCCGAATCTTGCGCGACAACACTTGCATGTGGGAGATTACACCAATTTTTGGCAATTTCTTTGCTTCCACCCATGTGTGGAATTTAAAAAAAGCCAAAAAATTGTGAAATCTCACGCGCATGAGCATCCTCACGTGAGATTTGGCTTCCTGCGCATGCGCAGAAGCCAAATCTCGTGCTAATGCATGTGCCCGCGCACTGTTATCTGGAGCTGAGTGCACCACTCCATTTTTCCAACCGGGACTGGGCACCTGACTGTACTGGCTGCAGCCCAATGCTGTTCCTAGTAAGAGATAAATGTCTTCACTACTAGGCCACCACGCTGTTCATATCCAAACTACACTAAAGTATTAAAAATAATACATGTTTGCTTCAATCTTATGCTGGATAGCCAGACATTCTGAAATTCCCTGATATTTTCTTGACATTTCCCTATAACTTACGATCTAGTTAAGGCGCGGTCGTAGATGACATCATACCAAACGGCTAAGCCATGGAGAAATATCAGTAGCCGAGGAAACATGTTGTTGCCACAGTTATGCTCATTTTTGCTTGACTCTGTCTTCTGGGGTTTTTTTACATGACTTTTCCCTGACTTTTAAACATTTTAATGCAGTTTTCTTTTTCCCGATTTATTCCGTTTTTTCACAAATTCCCTGATAATTCCAATATTTCCCCAACCGCTGATTTCTCTGTTGACCAGGTTTGCTGGACACACTGTCAGAGGTGGTATTCAGTCGGTTTGGAATGGTTCACCCAATCCTGTAGCGGAAATCACAGGTGGGAATTGGTCTTGGCTCTATGGCATCCTATTTGGGCATGTTTTTTTTTTAAAGTTTTCTTTATTGTTTTCATAAATACATATCACATAATTTAGTCAGTTTTACAGATCTTAATCCATCTTCATTACCTTTTGTAGTTATCTTTGATTCTTTTACTTCTTACATTTGATAATATACATTTATTTATTTACTTCATTAATGTAATACATTTTCTAAATAAAAGAAAATACAACATTTGGGAGGTATCTGTTATTTTTTACGATTTGTACTGCTACTTTGTATTGTATTATTTTTGCAGTTTCTTTTGAATCCATTCATGCCATTTATACCATATACGTTTTGATTCATTAATTCTATTTCCCTTAAGTGAGTTTGTGATTTCATCCATTTCTACACACGTATATATTTTATCTATTATTAGATTTTCTGTTGGGAGTCTGTTCATTTTTCCATGTTTGCGCTATCACTATTCTAGTTCCCTTCCACCTAATTTTGATTTTGTCCCCAAGCCCTGATTTTACCTGGGTTGGACACCACCAGAATGATGCAATTTGGACTGTATTTCACCACTTGTGGGATAATGAATTTGAAGACATTGACGTTCCTCTGAACTAAGTCGAGACGGCTTTCTCCTTCCTGCTGGCGGACCCCGGCGGTTACAACCACCACCTTTGAATTAGCGGTCACAGAATAATCTGAAGAGAAAAGAAGGAGAGGTGGAAGTTATTTGCATGGATTACATTTGGGTTGTTGTTTTTTCAAAAACGTTTGCAAACAGCAGAAAAACCCAGGGGCCAAGAACCTTCTCGTCTCAAAATTGCTGTTTTGGGAGGCAACTGGACTTTTTTTTTCTTTTGAAGATGTTTCGCTTCTCATCCAAGAAGCTTCTTCAGCTCTGAGTGGATGGTGGGGAATGGGAGGATTTATACTCCTTGCAGACAGCTGGTCATTTGCATCCTTTTAGAGGGTCGTTGAGGCCACTTGGAGGTTTATCTTTGTCCTCAGGGGTCACTTGAGTGACTCCTGGTTCCTTTAATTTGCAATTTTTTTTCATCTGGAATTCCGTTTTTATTCCCACCCCATCAGTTGATGACCGCTGATCCAGATCATGGTTGTCCCAAAGGCTTTCTTGTTTTTTCTTTGAAGAGGTTTCGCTCCTCATCCAAGCAGCTTCTTCTGCTCTGATTGGTAAGTGGGGAATGGAAGTGGTCGAGAACTTTTTTCTCTTCTTCAGCAAAATTTCATTGCTCATTTACCTGAAATTCTGGTCATCAATGACCACCAAGAAACTCAGTAACCAGGATAGGATTGATCTTGACTTCTTGGCGATCTTCCAATTATTCACCAAATACAGTGATACCTCGTCTTACAAACTTAATTGGTTCCGGGATCAGGTTCTTAAGATGAAAAGTTTGTAAGATGAAAGAATGTTTCCCATAGGAATCAATGGAAAAGCGATTAATGCGTGCAAGCCCAAAATTCACCCCTTTTGACAGCCGAAGCGCCCGTTTTTGTGCTGCTGGGATTCCCCTTAGGCTCCCCTCCATGGGAAACCCCACCTCCGGGATGAGGTTCTTAAGATGAAAAGTTTGTAAGATGAAACAATGTTTCCCATAGGAATCAATGGAAAAGCGATTAATGCGTGCAAGCCCAAAATTCACCCCTTTTGACAGCGAAGCGCTCGTTTTTGCGCTGCTGGGATTCCCCTGCAGCATCACAAAAACACGGAAGTCCAGAGATGGGGTTTTTCATGGAGGGGAGCCTCAGGGGAATCCCAGCAACGCAAAAACGGGCGCTTCGCTGGCAACGGAAGTCCAGAGATGGGGCATCCCAGAGGCGGCGGTGGGTTTGTAAGGTAAAAATAGTTTGTAAGAAGAGGTAAAAAAATCGCAAACCCCGGGTTTGTATCTCGAAAGGTTTGTATGATGAGGCGTTTGTAAGATGAGGTATCACTGTATTTGTTTGGGGATGGTCAACGGGGCAAGGGATGTTGAGAGAGACAATGCAAACCTTACCCTTGTTTGCTACGATCTTGGGTGTTTTCAGAAATAAGCTTCCGTGTTGTAAATCTAGCATTTCTCCTTTCAGTTTGTCTTCCAGGACATCCACGAGAGCAAGTTCATCGCAGAGACCCTGGCATCAGGAAGAAACAAGGTGGCAAGCGTCAATAAGCATGAGGACTGGCACACTTTGTATATTAATAAAACCAACCCATCTTGGAAGCAATCAATCTATCGTAAGTAGGTTGTCAGCGTTCCAGTAAATACCTCCAACGAAATAAAACTCTGGGGCTAGAAGTTCCTCAAAGTTCCAATTTATTGCAGATGTCATGTTGGCACATCTGAGGAAATCCAGGATTTCCCCATAGAAACATAGAAGACTGACGGCAGAAAAAGACCTCATGGTCCATCTAGTCTGCCCTTATACTATTTCCTGTATTTTATCTTACAATGGATATATGTTTATCCCAGGCATGTTTAAATTCAGTTACTGTGGATTTACCAACCACGTCTGCTGGAAGTTTGTTCCAAGGATCTACTACTCTTTCAGTGAAATAATATTTCCTCACGTTGCTTTTGATCTTTCCCCCAACTAACTTCAGATTGTGTCCCCTTGTTCTCGTGTTCTCTTTCCTATTAAAAACACTTCCCTCTTGAACCTTATTTAACCCTTTAACATATTTAAATGTTTCGATCATGTCCCCCCTTTTCCTTCTGTCCTCCAGACTATACAGATTGAGTTCATTGAGTCTTTCCTGATACGTTTTATGCTTAAGACCTTCCACCATTCTTGTAGCCCGTCTTTGGACCTGTTCAATTTTGTCCATATCTTTTTGTAGGTGAGGTCTCCAGAACTGAACACAGTACAGTGGTCCCTCGATCATCGCGAGGGTTCCGTTCCAGGACCCCACGCGATGATCGATTTTTCGCGAAGTAGCGGTGCGGAAGTAAAAACACCATCTGCGCATGCGCAGATGGTGTTTTTACTTCCACCGCCCTTCGCCCGCCCACCCCGTTGCTCGCGCCTGGGGTTTCCCCGCGCGCGTGCCGCCCGCCCGCCCACGCTGTTGCTGGGGCCGCTTCCCAGCTGGGGAGCGGAGCCGGGGTGTCCCCAAGCGCGCGCGCGCGTTGCTGGGGCCGCTCCCCAGCTGGGGAGCGGAGCCGGGGTTTCCCCAAGCGCGCGCGCGTTGCTGGGGCCGCTTCCCAGCTGGGGAGCGGCCCCAGCAACGCGTGCGCGCTTGGGGAAACCCCGGCTCCGCTCCCCAGCTGGGGAGCGGCCCCAGCAACGTGAACGCGCTTGGGGAAACCCCGGCTCCGCTCCCCAGCTGGGGAGCGGCCCCAGCAACGCGCAGCGCGCTTGGGGAAACCCCAGCTCCGCTCCCCAGCTGGGGAGCGGAGCTGGGGTGTCCCCCGCGCGTGCCGCCCGCCCGCCCACGTTACAGTCTGATTCAACATAATGCAGCTTTATCATTTCACTCTGCACCGTTTGTTGCACATTTTCTGGTATTTTACCACAATGTATTTTGTTCTTGCATTCATACTTTCCGAGAGGAGAGCAACAGAAATCAATAAGCTGGCTCTCGGAGAATAAGTAGACGTGGACACTCGCAAACCGCTCCCTGGCTGGAAAATAAATAGTAGGGGTTTGGGAGTGATCGATTTGGTTTGTTTTCTAGTGTACAGAAAGCAATTCGGATTCCTTGGCCAGAACCAGGTTTGTTGGGACTGTGTGGTTTTTGTTTATCCATGTGAATAAAAGACTGTTGTTGCTCTGTTTTGAAGTTTGTTTTACTTGTGAGTGTTGTGAATGTGCCTTGTCCACTTCAGGTCATGTCAGATTCTGAGGAGGATGAGCCAGGCCCCTCTGGATACCCTGGGCCAGGGGAGCTGCCAGATGAAGCAGAGAGCGAGAAAGTGACCCGAGTGAGCCTGAGGAACCACTACAGGGGCTGATATGACAATGGGGGAGTGGCCCCAGTCAGAGGATGAGGAAGACATTAGAGTGGAAAGTCAGTGGATAGACCCTCGCTATAGGAGACTGCTGAGAAGGCGAGAGGAGTTGCAAAATAAAAGGTATTAATGTACAGACTGAGCCTCTGGGATCTGATGTCACTTCCAGGTAGTATAAAGGCAAAGGATTTTGGGAAATTGGGTATGGAGTTTGAACATTCAATGGATGAGACATGAGACTGGGGGTGTGATTGAACAAGGCTTTAAAACCACAATTTCTGCCTCAATAAAAGGCATTCTCTGCTGGATGCTTGTTGCCAGGACTCCGGTGAACAAAATCCATATGCTTAAATGATAAATGGACTTTGTTATCTAAGGTAGTGTTTCCCAACCTTCCCAAGCATTTGCTGGCTGGGGAATTCTGGGAGTTGAAGTCCAAATATCTTCAAGTTGCCAATGTTGGGAAAGACTGATCTAAGGAATGCTAATTAGGCAGACTTCGGTGCCTTTCCCAGACATTATGTTTAGCTCCAAAGAAAAATAACTCCTTTTCCCTGGCTGTTTAAAGTCTGCTTTTTGTTATGAGTGCTTACATCAATAAAGAGTTTGATTTATTCATAAAATAAAGGATTTTTGAGTCAGGGGTTTTGCTCTGAGGGCTGTGCACAGAACAGTGAGTAGGCGGCTTATCATTACTTGCAAAGGCTGGGTCAGAACACCCAGCACATAAGCCTCTGAAATGGACATACACACCTTTTCCAGGATACTGACAGCACAGGCCATCCCCACCTGACCGACTCCTACCACGGTGACCTTGTTGTTCGGTTGAGTGCTGGGCTGGGTAATTGGGGTGATCAGTTTGTCCTTGAGGGAAGCCATGGCTTTCTGGAAAATAAAGAACAGACAGACGTGTCAACAGGGTGTCCGGGGGGAGAAAGCATTTTGAAATTCTGTAACTTGTGATCTAGTTAAGGCGCGGTCGTAGATGACGTCGTACCAAATGGTTAAGCCGTGGAGAAATATCGGTAGCTTGGGAAGCAAGTTGTTGCCAGAGTTATGCTAATTTCTGCTTGACGCTGCCAGGCAGTGCAATCTGGTTTTTTTTTTAAAAAAAACATGATTTTCCCATGATTTTTAAACATTTTAATACAGTTTGTTCCCCACCCCCTGATTTATTGTTATTTTCATGAATTCCCTGATAATTCCCAAACTGCCGATTTCCCTGGTAATTCCCTTATTTTTCCATGACTTTTAAACATTTTAATAGTTTGTTTCCCCCCCCCCTGATTTATTCCGTTTTTTTCATGAATTCCCTGATAATTCCCAAACTGCCAATTTCCCTGATAATTCCCTGATTTCCCTGTTTTCCAGGTTTGCTGGACACCCTGGTGGAGCAACCTCAATAATTCAATGCCCCACCAAAATGGAATCCTCAATATATAACCGCCAGCATGGATTCTATCCTTTTTAATCTTAGGCCTTCAAATGTGGCGACTTTGAAGACTTGTGGACTTGTAGGGCTTTAAAGGTCATGACCAACACTTTGAATTGTGACCGGAAACTGATTGGCAGCCAATGCAAGCCACGGAGTGTTGAAGAAACGTGGGCGAATCTTGGAAGCCCTACGACGGCTCTCGCGGCTGCATTCTGCACGATCTGAAGTTTCCGAACTTTTCAAAGGTAGCCCCATGTAGAGAGCGTTGCAGTAATCGAATGTCCATAGTAACGGCCAGACCCAACTCCATTCATTCCTCGACACTACTGAGTGCTACTAAGAGCCTCACAAGCGACACAGCAAGGATTTGCTTACTGTATGTAGCTCGACTTGAAAGATGAACGGAGACGTTTGTCTTCTCCAAAGAAAACAAGGCAGAATAAAGTAGGCCTTTGTTCACTTCCTTGGCAATGTGAGATCACAGCCCGTTGAACACATTTTTCAGCCAAGTCAAGAACTTGCTGGAATCAAAGCGAGGAAAAGAGCAGAAGCTCTTAGTGGGTTTCCAACAAAGCAGCCATATTGTGTGTTCTGTCGGGCTCTCTGGTAGAATCCTCCCAAAAATGCAGAGATACAATTTCAGACACACACACGTTCAAAACAATGTTCTTTATAATGAAAATTCACTTAAACCAAGCCCTCTTTTGGGATAGCAAAGAGCACTCGTCTCCAAACAAACTGGTAATTTGTACACGTCCCTTATCAGTTCTGTGATACTTAGCTTGCAGCTGTGAGGCAATTCACAGTCCTTCTTTTTTCACAAAGTGAAACACACTTTGCTCTGGTTTAGTTTCAAAGTGGGGAAAAATCAGCACACAAAAGGTCCAAGTCAGTAAAGTAGTCACAAAACACCACGATCAGATAATCCTCCACAATGGCCAAACCCACAGGCTGCTATTTATAGCAGCCTCACTAATGACCACAGCCACACCCAACCACAGGTGGCCTCATTTTCTTTGATAATAATCTCTCAGTTGTTGTTGCCTATGCATCGCTCTCCGCATGCGTGGCTGTATCATTAACTCTTGTTCTGAATCCAAGGAGGAGCTAGATAATTGATCTCCTTCTGAGCTGTCTGCCCCACTCTCCTCCTCCCTGTCACTCATGTCTTCTTGATCAGAGGAGCCTTCATCAGCAGATTCCACCGGGGGCCAAACAGGCCTGCAGCATGTGGATGTCTCCCCCACATCCACAGTCCTTGGGGCAGGAGCTGGGCCAGAGCTAACTACAACAATTATGGGTGGGTGGTCTCTGCCAGGGGTAAGATGCTCTCTGTCCGTCATCAGAGAGCCGGTCGTGAAGGGAGTGCGAGGCTCCGCCTACCCGCATACCACCATTTGGGTTCTTTTACCCTCTGCGCATGCGCGAAGCATTCTATTCATTTGTTTGTTTATTTATTCAACTTCTATGTTGCCCAATCCTAATGGGACTCAGCTCAGCTTACAACAATATAAAAATACATTACAATAATAAAAGAAGTCAAATATTAAATATTAAAGACAATAAAAACCCCAATTATAAAACCCACAGGGCAAGCAGTCCAATCCATACACATGCATGCCACTCAAACACAATTTGGCCATGACAAATGTAAATATTCCTGGTCCCCAGGCCTTCAAGAAAAGCCAGGTCTTTGCAGTCTTTTGGAAGGACAGTAGGATGGGAGCAATATGGACATTGGGGGTGGGAGTTGGTTGCATAGGGCTAGGGCAGCCACAGAAAAGGCCCGCCCATACGGTCCCGCCAACCTGCACTGCTTAGTCAATGGGACCTGGAGAAGGCCAACCCTGTGTGATTTTATTGATCTCTGGGAGGTATGCAGCAAGAGAAGGTTCCATAAATAGTCTGGTCCTAAGCCGTGTAGTCATTCTGTGCATGCGCAGAGGGTGCCTGTGGTGGCCTGAATGCTCTGCTAGCAAAAATGGGCTCCCAAGCTCCATTTTCAGCTGGGATGGCCTCTTGCAACTCTCTGCCAGCGAAAATGGAGCTCGGGAGGGCCACGTGCGGTAGGTTGATAATGAATAACTGCCAAAGAATGTGGAATGCCTGTCTGGTTAATATTGACGAAACATCCTACTTATTTACTCAACCCTCTTTCCTGTTTGAGGAAATGATTATTTACTCAGCTTTTGTTTTAATTAAAACTCTTCTATTTGTCTAGGGTAAAAATTAACTAGGCACTCTTCTGTTTAGTTAGCAATCACACCTTGACACGATCTCTCTGTATACTATATGTTAGGTATTAACTATATATTAATTGTAACTAAATTAGTAAAAGTTAATATTTTATACTTGTATACACAAGAAATTGATATAAAAATAAACGCAAGTCCCGAGCAAGACAGGTCTCTGAACAGCCAAGGATTCGCACCCAGAGAGAAGGTTTTATTTATTATTTATTATTTAGATTTGTATGCCGCCCCTCTCCGAAGACTCGGGGCGGCTCACAACAAGATAGATAGATAGTTTTCCTAGCTCAGAACTGTTTTGCTCAAGAAACCATGTCTCCTTGTCTCTGATTCCTACAGCACACAGCCTTCCAAGCTCTGTTTTCACTGGCAGAGGCACCATAGACCCTCCCAAATTTGGCACCCCTCCCCAGGCTTCAGGGAAGCCTTTGGGATCTGGAGAAGGTGAAAAACAGGCCTTCCGGGCTCACCAGAAGTTGGGAAAAGGGTGGTTTCTAGCCTCCAGGGGGCCTCCAGGGGAGCAGGGGAGGCAATTTTCACCCTCCCCAAGCATTAAATTATGGATGTGGGCACTCGCGCAGGTGCGATAGTGTGTGCGCATGTACTTTTGTCACCCAAGGGGAAAAAAAGGTTCGCCATCACTGCCCTACATTGAATGGTTTCGTCGATCAAAAACGTTCTGCCCTTGTCGATACTGGGGCAAAGGAGGGCGGTGGGCCGAGTCTCCCACTTACCTTTTTCTCAGCACTCCAAGATGGAGGCCACCGGTTGCCGCTATCTTCGTCATCCGAGGACCCCGTGTCGTAACAAACAACTAAGAGTGTGAAGTCGTCCATAGTGAACTTCTACTGTTTCACAGCAACCACAGCAGAGACGCAACAGACAACTGACATGGTCCCTGCCTCGAAAGGCTTACAATCTACAACAACAGACAAAACAGGAATGGGAAAAGGAAGGGGGGGGGGAGAGAAGTCAAGGCCCCATAGTTGCCAAGCAATCCTGAGTTTAATCACCATTAGTAGAAAGCAATGATTGGGGGTTTCTTGGCTCCCAATGGGTCCGATGGCGACCTGGGAGTGCTACAGGGGATGAAGTTGGAATGTGCAAGGATTTTTTTTTTTTTACACTTTGGCAACTTCAAGAGGTGTGGACTTCAATGTCGGTTGAATATGCACCTCTCTTGAAGATGCCACGTTTATGTTCAGAAGCAGTGGGAAAACCTTGGGCGGCAGAGTTAAGAGAGAGATTAGCCTAGAATCCCTATGTAGTCACAAGAGGACCAAGTCCAACCCCCCAAATGTTGTTAACTCTTATCTCATACCAAGCACAGGCCATTAGCCCTACATGGCATCAGTCCAGATTACCTATGGGACTGCCTGCTGCCGCATGAATCCCATGGACCGGTTTGGTCCCACAGTCGACCTTCTCCAGGTCCCATCAACTAGACCAGACTTGGGCAAGATGCGGCCCGAGGGCCGGATGCGGCCCGCCCACTGTTTGTGACCGGCCCGCGGAGGTTGGTCCAACTTTTCTTGATAAGAACTGGGTGTTCAAGATATAATATATAACATATAATAATATATATATAATATAATACTATACTATACTATAATATAATATATAATTATAATTTATAATTATAATATAATTAACTCAGTTCTACCCAATAATATACAATATTGGAGAGAACTGAGTTAATAATATTAGTCCAGCCCTCTAAAGCCATCCCAATTTCTCATGCGGCCCTATGGCAAAATTAATTGCCTACCTCTGAACTAGACAATGTCATTTGGTGGGCCCTAGGGGAAGAGCCTTCTCTGTAAGGGCCCCGGCCCTCTGGAATCAGCTCCCCACAGAGATTCATACTGCCCCCACCCTCCTCGCCTTCCGCAAGAGTCTTAAGACTCACCTATGCTGCCAGGCCTGGGGCTATTAGATCCTTGCCTCCTGGCTAATGAATATGTTGAGAGAAAGTGGACTGAATGAAATGGCTGTTTTTTATGGTTTGGGGATTAAGATGTTTTATATTGTTTTGTTGTATGTTGCGGGCTGCCCCGAGTCCTCGGAGAGGGGTGGCATAGAAGTGCAATCAATCAATGTGCATAAGCACGGTTAGCAATAAATCAGATTAATTGGATTTTCATTGTTAGACCTCTATTGTCTTCTGACAGTTTTAAAAACAGTGCTTGAAAAAGGTCACACTCCCAATTGTTCCCACTTCTGAGGCACGCCATCAATTGGGGCAAAGTATAACAATGGATGGATGAATAATACAATAGAATTTAATTTTTGGTGGCTAGGATCCAACCCATGTGGCTTTGGAACTATGGTTACACACTTAAGATCAATGCTCTTTTTCATGGCCAACCGGAAGGATTCTGAGTGTTAAATGAGGAAAAGACCCATTGCCAAAGGGTGAGCCATGCACATTTGACTCTAGTTTGTGAGTTCACGTGAACAAATGCTACTAATAAATCTGAATTTGCAGGAACACTCAAACTCACCTTCCTGGAACCTTCCAGAATTCTTCACAAAGGAAGTACATTTTTGTTATTTTCCAACTATCCCAATTAAGGTACAGTGATCCCTCATTTATTGCGGGTGTTACGTTCCAGGAACACCCACAATAAATGAAAATCCGCAAAGTAGGGACCAATCGGCCAAGCAGGGAGGATGTTCCAAGGGATCCCCGCCAACGCCGGGATGGGAGCCCCTGGGAACAAGCTGGAACTCTACGAGGAAGTCAAGCTCTACAAAAACACTTGAGAGCGAGAAAAGTACGACAACATGGCCAAGCTGTTTGCTGTGGTGAAGACCATGCAAAGCCTTGGAGAAGGCCTACATCAAGGACTGCGTCAACACCAACGAGTACACAGCCGCAGAAAGGCCGCCGAGGCAGAGGACAATGAGCCTCCCGCTTCCCTCTCGGCTCCGCCACAGCCTCCTGACCCGCGAGCAGCCCTAGAATCCTGGCCACCAAGGCGTCCCCCCCCCCCACGCCCAGCCATTCCCCCGCCGCTGGCTCCGGCGACACAAGGCCCTGACCGCACATGTATAAAATATAATATATAAAAACCCGCAATGCACCGAGTCCACGAAAGGTGAACCGCGAAGTGGCGAGGGAACACTGTATCACTGCTTCAGGTGATCTTGGGACCACAACTAAGCCCAAAGGCTTAACGGTGCTCAGGAAGACAGCAGCTAAGTGACTTTTGCCCTATTTCAGGCCACAGTTAACTGAATCACAGCAGTGATTTAGGCGGTAACACGGTAGTTAAGTAAATTTGGCTCCCCTGCTGACTTTACTCATCAGAAGTTCACAAAAGGAGATCACAAGATCCCAGGATATCACAACCGTCATAAATCTGAGTTGGTTACCAAGATGACCAGAGATACCACAAGGGGTGGGTGAAAACCAGTCTATGTCAGTGCTGTTGGAACTTCAAACAGTCACGAGACAAACGGTTGTAAATCAAAGGACCACCTGTACTGAGCCACCCTACTCCCAATCAGGCCCCTTGTGTTTTTAATGAAGCTAAACTGAAACAAAAGAGGGAGACAATATTTTTACATTCCTTGCTTACAGCTGTGGGATTCAGTCCCTCCCATTCCAGGAGTCCCCACACGCTCCTTCCTAGGTTAAGTGCAAGGAGGCCTCCTAGGCCCAAAATAGGGCGCGGGAGACGTGTGGGCCCGCAGCCCATTTTCACTTCCCAGGAGGCTTCATGGAGGCCTCTTAGGCCCGTTTTCACTTCCCAGGAGGCTTCAGGGAGGCCTCTTAGGCCCGTTTTCACTTCCCAGGAGGCTTCAGGGAGGCCTCTTAGGCCCGTTTTCACTTCCCAGGAGGCTTGAGAGAAGCTTCCTAGGCCTATTTTTGCTTCCCAAGGAGCTTCAGTGAGGCCTCCTAACCTTGTTTTCGTGTCCTAAGAGGCTTCAAAGAGGCTTCCTAGGCCATTTTCACTTCCCAGCAGGGTTCAGGGAGGCCTCCTAGGCCCGTTATTGCTCCTCAGCAGGCTACAGGGAGGCCTTCTGGGCCTGTTTTCACTTCGCAGGAGGCTTCAGCGAGGCCTCCTAGGCCCAAAACAGGGTGCATGTGTGCACGCACTTGTCTCCCCATCATTTTGCTTCTGGATGGTGCAAGAGGTCGAGTGCTGTCTGTCACATGCCCATCAAGCCATTGCCCATCATTAAGATCGGTGAGTCTTTGCACTGACAGAACTTAGTAGAGGCTTGACTTTTTTTAAAAAAACAGGGAACTTTTATTCTGGCATTTTCAGCACCGCTCCAGCTCAGCTTAAATAGAACAGCGAACAGACTTCTGAAAGCTCCTTTTATAGTGCGGCTCTCAGACAGCCCACCAATCACAATGCTTTAACTTCCCGCTCGAAAGGCCTCTTGTGCTTAGCCAATCAGGCTTCAGCATCAGCCTTCCTGGCTGGTCATAAGTTGAGGCCTTTGCGTTCATGGCGGGGTTGCAATTCGAGGACTTAACCCTTCCTAGGCCTGTTTTCGCTTCCCAGGAGGCTTCAGGGAGGCCTTCTAGGCCCGTTTTCACTTCTAAGGAGGCTTCAGTGAGGCTTCCTAGGCCCATTTTTGCTTCCCTAGGCCCAAAACAAGGTGCATGTACAGTGTTCCCTCGATTTTCGCGGGTTCGAACTTCGCGGAAAGTCTATACCACAGTTTTTCAAAAATATTAAAAAATACTTCATGTTTTTCCCCCTTTACCACGGTTTTTCCCACCCGATGACATCATATGTCATTGCCAAATTTTTGTCTGCCTTTAATAAATATTTTTTAATAAACTTTAATAAATAAACATGGTGAGTAATAATCTAAATGGTTGTTAAGGGAATGGGAAATTGTAATTTAGGGGTTTAAAGTGTTAAGGGAAGGCTTGTGATACTGTTCATAGCCAAAAATAGTGTATTTATGTCCGCATCTCTACTTCGCGGAAATTCGACTTTCGCAGGCGGTCTTGGAAAGCATCCCCCACGAAAATTGAGGGAACACTGTATATGCATGCGGGTTCCCCCTGCCCCATTTTTGCTCTTGGGGGTGTGTGCAGGAGTCCGAGTGTTGCCTGTCATATGCCGATCAAGCCATGCCCACAGAATTGCTAATAATTTTTTTTTTGGGGGGGGGGAGGGAGAAATCCCACCACTGCTTTAGGCCCCAACATGTAGAAACCAGAAACTACAGGTAATTCTCAGCTTACGACGGGCTGCTAGCGACCTTCAAAATTACAACAGCCCCCGCTAAACCTACACATGCCCCAATTTCAATTGGCATGTGACTGCATTTCAGGCAACTAGTCCACACTTATGATAGCACAGCAGATATGCAACTGAAATGTACAACGTAATTCCACCCCCCAGAAACCAATATTTCTGGTTTCCAGGGGGGAAAAAACAACCCAATGCAAACAATGGGTTTGCTTAACAACTCCAGGTATTGCTTAAGGACTGTGTGGCTGCTTTACAACCACAAAAGTCCCTTCACGATGTAGCAAAACCAAGGTCATAAAAACTGAGTCCGCGCTCACGAAGGTTCCACCTTGTATGTACTCTGTACAATTCTGCCAGGCTCAATTACATTCATAATTAAGAGGACTTAACACGCAAGGGAACCCTGCTTAAACATGTTACAATAGACTCTTTGGAGGGATGGAGACACAACAAACGCCAAGAGACTCTGCCCCATTATCTTGCAGCCTTTTGGAAAAAGCCTAATTTTGCTTTTTAAATTTTTTTAAAATAAAAGCAGAATTCTGCAAGGTCGGCTCGGGCAGGATGTGACTATCCGCTTGGGTGTGAACCGGAAGACTCTGGCAAGAGTTCAAGCAAATATAAAGTGCGTAGTTTTGTGGTTGTGTGTGTGTGTGTCACATGACCTTCTCGGCACCTAAAGGAGACTGCAGCTTGCAAAAAAAAAAAAAAAACATCAGGAAAACAAAAAAGTCATTCTTCTATTCCGGGCGGGGGGGGGGGGGGCAGTTCTCCATTTTTACTCATCTCAAACCCTCCTGGCAATTCCACCGCCAGTGAGGGCGGGGCCGGAAAAAGTGAGCATGCAAATTTTTTTTACAGCTCCCCCCCCCTGGAAATTAAAAAAAAAATCCTCTCCGCAGACCGCGTGTTCCTAGGCACATCACTCTCCCTCCTCTCTCACCCACCACTCTCTGCTGCTTGATTGACAGCCGATTCCCCAAAGCCTCTCTATTCAACCCTGGGATTATGATGCAACAAGTCCCCTCCTTCTCGGCATCTTATCCAACATGATCTGGGGGGGGGGGCTTTGTTTTAACCCTCCCCATTCAGGAGAAAAGAGATCCGGGCAACAGTTCTCGGCCTGGGTGGGGGGCTTATAAGAAGGGAAAGAAAACTGAAAACGACCTCCCTGTAACCCTTCGGGTTCGGCCTTTGGGGAAATGGAAGAAGGTTATAAATGCATTTAAGAGGAGGAAAAAAACCGCAGAGGGATGGGGAGAACATCCATCCTTCCTCCCTTCCCTCTTGATCGCATCCTTTTTATTTAGCGTTCCCCTTTTTGTTATTTGTAGGTAGGAAGATGGATGGATGGATGGATAGAGATAGATAGATGATAGATAGATAGATAGATAGATAGATAGATAGATAGATAGATAGATAGATAGATAGATAGATAGAAAGAAGACAATCCCAGGCCTGGGGCTGGATGATTGAAAGGGTGGGGGCAGAAAGAGAAAAACAGATGCACCAACTTGATCCACGAGCATCTTCCCGGATCGTTTTCCAGCCCACATTGCACAGCGTGGGAAAAATACATACATATTTGCAATAGTGTATGTACAGTATATATGTATGCTTGCCGCTATTGCAAATATACAGTATATGTATCCCAAATATATATGTACTTGCAATAGTGTATTCATAGTATGTTTGCCGCTGTTGCAAATATATATAATATATAAAAACACATACATACACTACTGCAAATACACACACACATATATGGAATCTATATTCCAAATATATTTGCAGTAGTGTATGTATGTGTTTGCCACTACTGCAAATATATATGTACTTACAATAATGTATTGCAAATATACATATACTGCAAATACACACACACACACACACAATTTTATATGTATATATTAATATTTTAAAGGGGGGACGGGAAACCCCCAGATCTGCTAGAAAAAGAGGCTCGGGGTGGTGGGGGGGGGGGAAAGAGATGCGACCGGGCTCTCCAGGACTCACCTCTTAGGCTGGCTGGCTTGCTTGGTTACTCGGGACCGGCGGATGGACTGGATGGCGGGCAGAGCGCGGCGGAGCAGCCTGCAGGAGACGGAGGAGAAAAGGAGGAAGGCAACGCGCCGGGTCAGGCCGGCAAGGACAGGGGAAGAAAGAAACGGGAGGGGTTGGGGATGGCGGGGCGGATCCGGCTCCCGCCGGCGGTGCTCTCCTCGGGTTACGGCTTTCGTGATTGGGAAGCCGAGCCTCGCCCGCCCCTTCGCCTCGCGCAATCCCCTTCAAGGACGCCGCGCAAGGGTGAGAGCGCTTTCTCCTCCTCTTCCTCTCGGCTGCGCGGGCCCGAGCATCCTTTGCCCGCCCGCTTTTCCCTCCCTCGCCGGCTGCTAAGCTCTGCCGACAGGCCGGGGCCGAAGCGGCCATCGATCCCTTGACGCTCCTGCTTTAGGGGAGGGGGGTCCGCCTGCCCCAAAGGGCGCAAATCCTTTAGGATTAGCCCGGTGTGGAATATGGGTACAAGTGGTCCTCGATTTACGACTCTAGAGTAGGAGTAGGCCAAGTTGGCTCGTCTATGACAGGTGGACTTCAGCTCCCAGAATTCCTGAGGTGATCGTGCTAGTTCAGGAATTCTGGGAGTTGAAGTCCACGTGTCATAGAAGAGCCAGTTTGGCCTACCCCTGCTCTAAAGGGGAGGCCAAGCTTTATGAAATTTAACAGATTAACAGAGTTTGGATGGGACCTTGTGGGTCATCTAGTCCAACCCTCTGCCCAAGCAGAAGACCCTTACAGAGAAAGCCTTGGTTAAGTGCAGCTTGCCTCCTTTTTACGACCTTTTGCTGAGGCAGTTGTTAAATTAGTTGTTAAATTTTATTAATTTTTAATAATAACAGATACATACTACAGTACATAAAAAGACAATGCACAGTGATGTATGCTCCCACCATCCAGCATCATTCATTCAGACCCCTCCACCAAAATGAGGGTGTACTTTTTAATATTTTAAACCAAGAACATTACAATACAAATTATAGAGGGATGCTTAATTGGTTTTGTTACAACAGGCACTGTACCCACAGAGTCTACTTTCTCATCGTATTGCCCAATGTTTTCAGATATTTATCTTACCTAGCTGGTACTCAGCCTTGTCATGCCCTTGCAAATGAGCCAAATTTTTGCAAAATGTGGGCAGCAGAAATAACTGAGAGCCAGTTTGGGACATGGGTGAAAGTATCAGCTAGAAACCAGGAGACAGTAAGTTGTATTCCTGCCTTAGGTATGAACGTTGGCTGGGTGGCTTTGGGCAGTCACTAGGAGACTGTAAATTCTAATCCTGCCTTAGGAGTGATAGCAGATTGCATGACTTTGGGCCAAATGCTAAGTTTAAGAGTCTAAATTGGATTTAGGACATTGTGTTATATTGTTTTCTTTTATATGCTGCAAGCATAGGAAAGTGGACGCAAAAACAAGGGGGCATAATCTGAGGTTAGTTGGAAAGATCAGAAGCAACATGAGAAAATATTATTTTACTGAAAGAGTAGTAGATGCTTGGAACAAACTTTCAGCAAACGTGGTTGGTAAATCCACAGTAACTGAATTTAAACATGCCTGGGATAAACAGATCCATCCTAAGATAAAATACAGGAAATAGTATAAGGGCAGACTAGATGGACCATTTGCCGTCAATCTTCTGTTTCTATGTTTCTATATATGAGCCTAAGGCACTTATACAGTATGCTTACAGCATATAAAAGAAAACAATATACAGTGATACCTCGTCTTACGAACTTAATTGGTTCCAGGACGAGGTTCGTAAGGTGAAAAGTTTGTAAGATGAAACAATGTTTCCCATAGGAATCAATGGAAAAGCCAATAATGCGTGCAAGCCGATTAGGAAAATCCAAAACATTAAGGCTTAAAAAAAAAAAAGCTGCCGGCAGACGAAACTGAGGCGAACGGAGTGGGGGGAGGGAAACCCATGGAGATCCAGAGGGGAGAATGGGGCAGGACAGGGTGGAGAAAAACGGAGGAAACCCATGAAGATCCAGAGGGGAGAATGGGGCAGGACAGGGTGGAGAAAAACGGAGGAAACCCATGGAGATCCAGAGGGGAGAATGGGGCAGGACAGGGTGGAGAAAAACGGAGGAAACCCATGGAGATCCAGAGGGGAGAATGGGGCAGGACAGGGTGGAGAAAAACGGAGGAAACCCATGGAGATCCAGAGGGGAGAATGGGGCAGGACAGGGTGGAGAAAAACGGAGGAAACCCATGGAGATCCAGAGGGGAGAATGGGGCAGGACAGGGTGGAGAAAAACGGAGGAAACCCATGGAGATCCAGAGGGGAGAATGGGGCAGGACAGGGTGGAGAAAAACGGAGGAAACCCATGGAGATCCAGAGGGGAGAATGGGGCAGGACAGGGTGGAGAAAAACGGAGGAAACCCATGGAGATCCAGAGGGGAGAATGGGGCAGGACAGGGTGGAGAAAAACGGAGGAAACCCATGGAGATCCAGAGGGGAGAATGGGGCAGGACAGGGTGGAGAAAAACGGAGGAAACCCATGAAGATCCAGAGGGGAGAATGGGGCAGGACAGGGTGGAGAAAAACGGAGGAAACCCATGGAGATCCAGAGGGGAGAATGGGGCAGGACAGGGTGGAGAAAAACGGAGGAAACCCATGGAGATCCAGAGGGGAGAATGGGGCAGGACAGGGTGGAGAAAAACGGAGGAAACCCATGGAGATCCAGAGGGGAGAATGGGGCAGGACAGGGTGGAGAAAAACGGAGGAAACCCATGGAGATCCAGAGGGGAGAATGGGGCAGGACAGGGTGGAGAAAAACGGAGGAAACCCATGGAGATCCAGAGGGGAGAATGGGGCAGGACAGGGTGGAGAAAAACGGAGGAAACCCATGAAGATCCAGAGGGGAGAATGGGGCAGGACAGGGTGGAGAAAAACGGAGGAAACCCATGGAGATCCAGAGGGGAGAATGGGGCAGGACAGGGTGGAGAAAAACGGAGGAAACCCATGGAGATCCAGAGGGGAGAATGGGGCAGGACAGGGTGGAGAAAAACGGAGGAAACCCATGGAGATCCAGAGGGGAGAATGGGGCAGGACAGGGTGGAGAAAAACGGAGGAAACCCATGGAGATCCAGAGGGGAGAATGGGGCAGGACAGGGTGGAGAAAAACGGAGGAAACCCATGGAGATCCAGAGGGGAGAATGGGGCAGGACAGGGTGGAGAAAAACGGAGGAAACCCATGGAGATCCAGAGGGGAGAATGGGGCAGGACAGGGTGGAGAAAAACGGAGGAAACCCATGGAGATCCAGAGGGGAGAATGGGGCAGGACAGGGTGGAGAAAAACGGAGGAAACCCATGGAGATCCAGAGGGGAGAATGGGGCAGGACAGGGTGGAGAAAAACGGAGGAAACCCATGAAGATCCAGAGGGGAGAATGGGGCAGGACAGGGTGGAGAAAAACGGAGGAAACCCATGGAGATCCAGAGGGGAGAATGGGGCAGGACAGGGTGGAGAAAAACGGAGGAAACCCATGGAGATCCAGAGGGGAGAATGGGGCAGGACAGGGTGGAGAAAAACGGAGGAAACCCATGGAGATCCAGAGGGGAGAATGGGGCAGGACAGGGTGGAGAAAAACGGAGGAAACCCATGGAGATCCAGAGGGGAGAATGGGGCAGGACAGGGTGGAGAAAAACGGAGGAAACCCATGGAGATCCAGAGGGGAGAATGGGGCAGGACAGGGTGGAGAAAAACAGAGGAAACCCATGGAGATCCAGAGGGGAGAATGGGGCAGGACAGGGTGGAGAAAAACGGAGGAAACCCATGGAGATCCAGAGGGGAGAATGGGGCAGGACAGGGTGGAGAAAAACGGAGGAAACCCATGGAGATCCAGAGGGGAGAATGGGGCAGGACAGGGTGGAGAAAAACGGAGGAAACCCATGGAGATTCAGAGGGGAGAATGGGGCAGGACAGGGTGGAGAAAAACGGAGGAAACCCATGGAGATCCAGAGGGGAGAATGGGGCAGGACAGGGTGGAGAAAAACGGAGGAAACCCATGGAGATCCAGAGGGGAGAATGGGGCAGGACAGGGTGGAGAAAAACGGAGGAAACCCATGGAGATCCAGAGGGGAGAATGGGGCAGGACAGGGTGGAGAAAAACGGAGGAAACCCATGGAGATCCAGAAGGGAGAATGGGGCAGGACAGTGTGGAGAAAAACAGAGGAAACCTATGGAGATCCAGAGGGGAGAATGGGGAAGGACAGGATGGGAAAAAATGGGAGGAACTCAAGTCTGGAGGTGGGGCATCCCAGCGGCCGGCGGCAGGTTCGTAAGGTGAAAAAAGTTCGTAAGAAGAGGCAAAAAAATTCCGAACCCTGGGTTCGTATCTTGAAAAGTTCGTATGACGAGGGGTTCGTATCATGAGGTACTACTGTAATGTTTTGGGGCGGGCTATAAATCCAATAAGTAAGTAAGAACATAAGAAGAGCCATGCTGAATCAGGCCAAAGCCCATCGAGTCCAGCATTCTGTGACACACAGTGGCCCACCAATTGTCCCTGGGGATCTTGAGCAGAAAGAGAAAGCAAGACTCTCCCTTTCCCTTGACCCCCAACAAATGGCACTCAAGGGAATCCTGCCTGCCACAACCAACATAGAGGCGGCACATGGACATCCGTTTCAATAACCACCGATACACTTGGCATCCACGAATCTGTCTAATCCTGCCTTGAAACTATCAAGGCTGACAGCTGCCACGAGTAATTATTAAGTTCATTCTACTGCCACCTTAGACATGATGATTGCCTAGGTGACTGGGCCAATCACTAGTCCTGGGTTGGGAATCATAGCAGATTGCATGAGTTCTAGTCTCACCTTAGGCATGGAAGTTAGCTGGATGACTTTGGGCCAATGACCAGGAGAAAGGAACTTCCGGTTGAGATGTTGGGTCCATTTTCACCCTTCCCAGGCTCCGGAGGCTTTTTCGTAGCCTTGAGAAGGTGAAAACAACCTCCCCCATCCTCCGAAATGCTTAAAGTCAACTGACCAGCATATACATGCACACTGGAGCTGTCATAGGGCAATGTCTCGCATGCCCTTAGATATGTCTTCGCGTACCACCTGTGGCACACATGCCATATGTTCGTCATCACGGCTCTGTAGTGTAAACATTTTTCTAAAATGTCAAGCTAATTTCTTCGGTTCTTCTTTGCAGGATCAAAGGGTAGGAGCTGGTATGGCCGGAATGGAATTAAGTGTTTTGCAATAACAGTTAAGTTTGTGTATGTGTGCTTTTAGGTCAGTGGTGATCCCTGGTGACTGCCTGGACACGTTCTTATTTTTTTTTTCTTGGCAAGATTTCAGAAAGGCTTGTAACTGCTTGCTTCTTTGTCCCAGGGCTGAGAGAAGGAGAGACTGGCCGAAGGTCACCCAGCTACCTAGGTGCCTGACAGGACTAGAAATCAAGGTTTTCCTGTTTCTAGCCTGGTATCTTTAACCATTATACCCAAACTGTCTCTCAACATTATATTACTGTGGTTAAAATAGGATTCCTCTCCATATTATTATCCATCTAAAATTAAAACTCGATAACAATTCTTAAAAAGAAGTTGGGACTGCGTCCAAGATAGGAGAGGGGAAGATTCCAAGTTATGTATTGTCACTTTTAATTTTTTTAGACCATTGCACAACTGTTAAGAAAGATCAGAATACTACTAAATTTTTATTTATTTTTTTTTAAAGGAAGGCATGATTTGAGTTTACGTGGTAGCCAAAGAAAACTGCCTTAATAAATTATGTGGATGTTTCCATTTAGGAACAAACGTGCTTTGTAGGGGCCTGTAGATTATATTGTGAATATTCATATCTTACTTTTTAAGTAGCACGGGCGCTTGTAGTAACACGCTGAGATTACCTGGATAAGATTATACGTGCATCTAATTTTACTTACACTACTGCTTGCTCTTTAGATCCGTAGCATGGTGTTTAATCCAGCTCTTGCGTGTGCTGTAAAGGAGGATTCAGGGTCAGTATCAAGAAACAGTGAAATTCAGAACGTAAATCAAGGGGTGTCAGGAAGTGGTCTGACTCAAAGGGGAAAACCCATCTTGTGAACCCCTGATCTTGAGCAAAAGTGAAACTTATTCATCCAGGGGAAATATAAGGCTGTGTATGTAGCCCTCAATTTAAAATTTACAAAAGACTCAATCATGAGTCCCATCCCTCTTCAGGGGAAGGATACTGCAAAATCTCCATTCCCTCTCCACTGCAGGGGAAGGATACTGCAAAATCTCCACTCTCTCTTTACTCCAGGGGAAGGATACTACAAAATCCCCATTCCCATCCCTCTCCAGGGGAAGGATACTGCAAAATCCCCATTCCCTCTCCACTGCAGGGGAAGGATACTGCAAAATCTCCACTCTCTCTTTACTCCAGGGGAAGGATAGTACAAAATCCCCATTCCCATCCCTCTCCAGGGGAAGGATACTGCAAAATCTCCACTCTCTCTTTACTCCAGGGGAAGGATACTGCAAAATCCCCATTCCCTCTCCACTGCAGGGGAAGGATACTGCAAAATCTCCACTCTCTCTTTACTCCAGGGGAAGGATACTACAAAATCCCCATTCCCATCCCTCTCCAGGGGAAGGATACTGCAAAATCTCCACTCTCTCTTTACTCCAGGGGAAGGATACTACAAAATCCCCATTCCCATCCCTCTCCAGGGGAAGGATACTGCAAAATCTCCACTCTCTCTTTACTCCAGGGGAAGGATACTGCAAAATCCCCATTCCCTCTCCACTGCAGGGGAAGGATACTGCAAAATCTCCACTCTCTCTTTACTCCAGGGGAAGGATACTACAAAATCCCCATTCCCATCCCTCTCCAGGGGAAGGATACTGCAAAATCTCCACTCTCTCTTTACTCCAGGGGAAGGATACTGCAAAATCCCCATTCCCTCTCCACTGCAGGGGAAGGATACTGCAAAATCTCCACTCTCTCTTTACTCCAGGGGAAGGATACTACAAAATCCCCATTCCCATCCCTCTCCAGGGGAAGGATACTGCAAAATCTCCACTCTCTCTTTACTCCAGGGGAAGGATACTGCAAAATCCCCATTCCCTCTCCACTGCAGGGGAAGGATACTGCAAAATCTCCACTCTCTCTTTACTCCAGGGGAAGGATACTACAAAATCCCCATTCCCATCCCTCTCCAGGGGAAGGATACTGCAAAATCTCCACTCTCTCTTTACTCCAGGGGAAGGATACTACAAAATCCCCATTCCCATCCCTCTCCAGGGGAAGGATACTGCAAAATCTCCACTCTCTCTTTACTCCAGGGGAAGGATACTGCAAAATCCCCATTCCCTCCCCATTCTGGGGCCAGAGGTGATATTTACCAGTTCTCCAAACTACTCAAAATTTCTTCTGTAGGTTCTCCAAAACCTGCTGGAATTCGATCCCTGGTTCTGGGGGCTATTTGGTTTACAATCTTCACAACTTATCATAATTGGCTTGATTGCAATACATAATTCAGGGACTATATACATCCAACCTTCTGGTTTTCCCTCTACCTTGAATCTGGTTATTTCTTTGTGATAAAATTGTGGTAAAGGTTAATATTTTAAAGTCAACAGGAAGTTGCAACAGTCAGGAGTGTGCAGAAGAGAAAAGATAATAATCTACTAGGCCAGATAAGCATACAGAGTGAGGATGATGGGAAGGTCAATATTTCTGTAGTAGGCTGGCATATATCTGTAGTAATCTGTAGTAAAGGTGGCATAAATGGCTGGTAAAGGGCTTCAGCTACAACTTCCAGAAGGTCTGGCAAAAATGGACATTATTTGATGGGGAAGAGAAAGAGAGTCCATCCCATCAATATGAAGTTTAGCTCAACAATTGCAATGCTGAACATAGCTATAAATGAGAGGTCCCTATTGCTCTTTGAGCTTGGCTGTTGTTGTTTTTTGCAAACGTTTCATTATCCAAGTAGGTAACGCCATCAGTATTAGAGTAGCACTGAGGATGTTAATCTAGTTTGAGTAATAATACAAGGTCTGCAAGAAAATAACCATGCTCAAGAGAGCACCAAGGACCCCACATTTCAACCCTGAGCTACAAATGCTGTCCTTTAATGGCTATTAATTTCCATATGATAGGCCAGAGGTCTTTAAACTTGGCAACTTTAAGGCTTGTAGACTTAATCAGCCACAAAGTTGAAGTCCACAAGTCTTAAAGTTGCCAAGCTTGGGACCCCTGAGATAGGCAGATGGTAAGGGAGTATGACATCACATTTATAAAGCCTTGAAAAGGCCACTCTTGGAATACTGCATTCAGTTTTGGTCACCACGATGTAAAAAGGATGTTGAGATTCTAGAAACAGTGCAGATAAGAGCAACGAAAATGATTAGGGGACTGGAGGCTAAAACATATCCAGAACAGTTACTGGGATTGGGTATGTCTAGTTTAATGAAGACTAGGGGGGACATGATAGCAGTCTCCCAATATCTCAGGGGTTGCCACAAAGAAGAAGGAGTCAAGCTATTCTCCAAAGCTCCTGAGGGTAGAACAAGCAGCAATGGGTGAAAACAAAACAAGGAGAGAAGCAACTTAGAACTAAGGAGAAAGTTTCCTGACAAAATAATTAATCAGTGGAACAACTTGCCTCCAGATATTGTGAATGCTTCAACACTGGACGTTTTTAAGTAGATGTTGGATAACCATCTGTCTGAAGTAGTGTAGGGTTTCCTACCTAAGCAGGGGGTTGGACTAGAAGACCTCCAAGGTCCCTTCCAACTCTGTTTTTATTATCATGCTTGGAATAGATAACAAGAGAGAAGGGTTGTTTTGTCTCTCTCTCTCTCTCTCTTAGATCTCAAGGGCCTCTAAGTACTAGATGCAGGGTTAAGGTTGAGAATGACCCAAGGAAGTAGAGTTTGCCCTCATGAAATTGGCTGCATTCCCTGGTGGTCATAGACAGCCAATATGGATGGTTCTCAGCAGAGTTTTTGGAGAAACATTATTTGCTAACATCAATTCTGCTTCAGAGGCAGCACCTCTTATGTTTTACCTTCTGAGAAATGATCCCTAATGCCACGACTCCTTAATACAGTTCCTCATGTTGTGGTGACCCCCAATCATAAGTCTAGCGCCAATTCTCCCAATAAAGCTTTAAGCTGATTTGCAGGAAGGTCAGAGGGACCCCCACTGTAAACACCTGATTGGCTGGTGGGGGACTAAAAAATATGTTCCAGGGTGCCAGAATAGAAGCTTTAGTTCCTAATACCCTGGAAAGTTAGTCTTTTCCCGAGGTCTTAGGCGACCCATGTGAAATGGTCATTCGACCCCCAAAGAGGTCCTGACCCCCAGGTTGAGAACCATTGCTATAGCTCATGATCCAGCCTGATCCAACAGAACTCTTTTAAAGTTCTTCTTGTTGAAAGATGTCAACAAGAAAGGTGAACAGAGATCTAACGTGTAAACTAAACAAAATGTCTCTTATCTGACAGGCTTCTGTAATCTCCAAATGAAGCAGAGATCTTCAAGCCGCCTAGGTTAATTTTATCCCCACCTGTTAATTAATTTACCTCTTTTTAATTTTTTTTTTCAGTTTGCCCTCTCCCTCCTCTCCTCTCTCCTCTCTTCCTCCTGGTTTCCTTTGCACTAAGCCAAACCTGTTGATAGCTGGTCCTTGAGTTGCTTTATGATGCACAGAAGCTATGACCACTGTCTTATCACATCATAATGGCTAAGCTTAAAACATGGGTTGTTTTCAATGCTCAGCTAATATAAGAGCCCTTCTTTAAATTGAAAACAAATGGTAACCGCCAGGAAGATGAATGAATAGTCAATAGTAAGGGTTACCCATCTTCTATTTCATTTATTTATTTGTTTGTTTTGTCAAGTTGGTGATATAAAAAGATACTGTATAACAATATACAGTAGACCCCCGCTCGTTGCGAGGGTTCCGTTCCAGGACCCCCCGCAACGAGCGGGTTTTCGCGAAGTAGCGCTGCGGAAGTAAAAACACCGTCTGCGCATGTGCAGATGGCGTTTTTACTCCCACAGCGCTAGCGAGGAGCCGAAGATTGGGGGCGGGGCGGCTGTTTGCCGCCGGCATGGAGGGCTTCCTAGCAGCCCCCCAAACCCGGGTTGGGGGTCCGGGGGGCGCTGGCTCTCGGCGCTTTCGAGCTGAGTCCGGGAGCGAATTCGCTTCCGGACTCAGCTCAAAACCGCCGATAGCAAGCGGCAAGGAACGGCTTGTCTCGGCGCTTTCGAGCTGACCG